>NW_019174664.1:1295470-1395709 GCF_002260705.1 Seriola dumerili
ACAGTGAGGCATAAAAATGTCAAAAAACGTCATAGTTTATTATGGCATAAAATGTCAAAAAAGGTCATAGTATAGTATGGCATAAAATGTAAAAAAAACATCATAGAATATTAAGGCATAAAAGGTCATAAATACCTCGTAGTATGGTAAGGCATCAAATGAAATTGTATTGGGAGGCATAAAAATGACAAAAAACGTCATAGTATAGTATGGCATAAAAATGTCAAAAAACGCCATAGTATAGTATGGCATAAAATGTCAAAAAAACATAATAGTATATTAAGGCATAAAAGGTCAAAAAAACATAATGGTATATTAAGGCATAAAAGGTCATAAAAACCTCATAGTATGGTAAGGCATCAAATGAAATTGTATTGGGAGGCATAAAAATGTCAAAAAAAGGTCATAGTTTAGTATGGCATAAAAATGTCAAAAAACGTCATAGTATAGTATGGCATAAAATGTCAAAAAAACATAATGGTATATTAAGGTATAAAAGGTCATAAAAACCTCATAGTATGGTAAGGCATCAAATGAAATTGTATTGGGAGGCATAAAAATGACAAAAAACGTCATAGTTTAGTATGGCATAAAAATGTCAAAAAACGCCATAGTATAGTATGGCATAAAATGTCAAAAAAACATAATAGTATATTAAGGCATAAAAGGTCATAAAAACCTCATAGTATGGTAAGGCATCAAATGAAATTGTATTGGGAGGCATAAAAATGACAAAAAACGTCATAGTATAGTATGGCATAAAAATGTCAAAAAACGTCATAGTATAGTATGGCATAAAATGTCAAAAAAACATAATAGTATATTAAGGCATAAAAGGTCATAAAAACCTCATAGTGTGGTAAGGCATCAAATTAAATTTTATTGTGAGGTGTAAAAATGACAAAAAAACGTCATAGTGCAGTATGGCATAAAATGTCAAAAAAACATAATAGTATATTAAGTCATAAAAGGTCATAAAAACCTCATAGTATGGTAAAGTATCGAATGAAATTGTATTGGCAGGCAAAAAAATGTCAAAAAATGTCATAGTATAGTGTGGCATAAAATGTCACAAAAATTTAATAGTATATTAAGGTATAAAAGGTCATAAAAACCTCATAGTATGGTAAGGAATAAAACAACATAGTACAGTGAGGCATAAAAATGTCAAAAAACGTCATAGTATAGTATGTCATAAAATGTCAAAAAAACATAATAGTATATTAAGGCATAAAAGGTGATAAAAATCTCATAGTATGGTAAGGAATAATAAAACAAAGTACAGTGAGGCATAAAAATGTCAAAAAACGTCATGGTTTAGTATGGCATAAAAATGTCAAAAAACGTCATAGTATAGTATGGCATAAAATGTCAATAAAACGCCATAGTATAGTATGGCATCAAATGTCAAAAAAACATAATAGTATATTAAGGCATAAAATGTGACAAAAACCTCATAGCATGGTAAGGAATAATACAACATAGTACAGTGAGGCATAAAAATGTCAAAAAACGTCATGGTTTAGTATGGCATAAAAATGTCAAAAAACGCCATAGTATAGTATGGCATAAAATGTCAAAAAAACATAATAGTATATTAAGGCATAAAAGGTCATAAAAACCTCATAGTATGGTAAGGCATCAAATGAAATTGTATTGGGAGGCATAAAAATGACATAAAACAACATAGTACAGTGAGGCATAAAAATGTCAAAAAACGTCATAGTATAGTATGTCATAAAATGTCAAAAAAACATAATAGTATATTAAGGCATAAAAGGTGATAAAAATCTCATAGTATGGTAAGGAATAATAAAACAAAGTACAGTGAGGCATAAAAATGTCAAAAAACATCATAGTTTATTGTGGCATAAAATGTCAAAAAAGGTCATAGTATAGTATGGCAAAAATTGTCAAAAAAACATAATAGAATATTAAGGCATAAAAGGTCATAAAAACCTCATAGTATGGAAAGGAATAATACAACATAGTACAGTGAGGCTTAAAAACGATAAAAAAACTTCATAGTATAATTGGCATAAAAATGTTAAAAAACGTCATAGTATAGTATGGCAAAAATTGTCAAAAAAACATAATAGAATATTAAGGCATAAAAGGTCATAAAAACCTCATAGTATGGAAAGGAATAATACAACATAGTACAGTGAGGCTTAAAAATGATAAAAAAACTTCATAGTATAATTGGCATAAAAATGTTAAAAAACGTCATAGTATAGTATGGCAAAAATTGTCAAAAAAACATAATAGTATATTAAGGCATAAAAGGTCATAAAAACCTCATAGTATGGTAAGGAATCAAACAACATAGAACATAGAACATAGAAAAAATGCCAAAAAACGTCATAGTATAGTATGGCATAAAATGTCAAAAAAACATCATGGTATATTAAGGAAAAAAAGGTCATAAAAACCTCATAGTATGGTAAGGAATCAAATGAAATTGTATTGGAAGGCATAAAAATGACAAAAAACGTCATAGTATAGTATGGCATAAAATGTCAAAAAAACATCATGGTATATTAAGGAAAAAAAGGTCATAAAAACCTCATAGTATGGTAAGGCATCAAATGAAATTGTATTGGGAGGCATAAAAATGACAAAAAACGTCATAGTATAGTATGGCATAAAAATGTCAAAAAACGCCATAGTATAGTATGGCATAAAATGTCAAAAAAACATAATGGTATATCCATTATGTTTTTTTGACATTTTATGCCATACTATGACGTATGGTAAGGCATCAAATTAAATTTTATTGGGAGGCGTAAAAATGACAAAAAAACGTCATAGTACAGTATGGCATAAAAAATGTCAAAAAACGTCATAGTATAGTATGGCATAAAATGTCAAGACAACATAATAGTATATTAAGGCATAAAAGGTCATAAAAACCTCATAGTATGCTAAGGCACCAAATGAAATTGTATTGGGAGGCATGAAAATGAAAAAAAACGTCATAGTATAGTTAGGCATAAAATTTCAAAAAACATCAAGAATTGTGATAGTATTAGAAACCCTAAAATTGTCCAAAAATGTCATTTAATACTATGCCATAGTACATTTAGACTTAGTGGAGGGTACACAAGCAGGGCCGGCGATTAAAAAAAAAGTCCTTACCCGGATTCGAATTCACAACTTTTGGAATAGTTAAAAAGCAGAAAAATCATCATATTATAGTGAGGCAGAAAAAGCCGTAAAAACGTCATAGTATATTGAGGCATAAAAAGCCGTAAAAAAATCATACTATAGTAAGATATTAAAAGTTAATAAATGTAATAGTATAGTATGGCATGAAAATTTAAAAAAACATCATAGTATAGTAAGTGACAAAAAGATGAAAAAACGTCATAGTATAGAAAGGCATACAAAGCAGAAAAAACGTCATAGTATAGTAAGGCATAAAAAGTCATAAAAAGTCATAGTATAGTGAGACATAAAAAGCGTCATAGTATAGTAAGGCATAAAAAGCCGAAAAAACGTAATAGTATAGTAAGGCATAAAAAGCTGAAAAAACGTCATAGTATAGTTAGGCATAAAAATGCAAAAAAACATCATAGTATAGTAATGCACAAAAAGCCGTATAAACATCATAGTATAGTACGGGAAAAAAATTCAGAAAACGTCAAAGTCTGGTAAGGCATAAAAAGTAGAAAAAACGTCATAGTATATTATGTCATAAAAAGCCGTAAAAACATCATACTATAGTAAGGCATTAAAAGTTTATAAACGTAATAGTATAGTATGGCATGAAAATTCAAGAAAACATCATAGTATAGTAAGGCATTAAAAGTCAGAAAAAGTCATAGTATAGTAAGACATAAAAAGTAATAATAATATAAGAAGGCATTAAAAAAAGTAATATAATAAATAATAAAAGCATAAAAAACGTCATAGTATAGTAAAGCATAAAAAAGTCATATAATGAACCAAACAACGTAGCCTAATTGTATTTGATGTTGCTGGCAGTCCTGGTGTTAAATACATATATTTATTAGTTCGCTTATGCTTTTGGGTGGCCTTGAGCTTAACCTTTCAAAATTGTTTTCTGTTACTGGACATGCAATAAATAATGTAACCTGTAACCTTTCAGCAAGGTAATTTTCCAATCAGAGGCTGTATCACTCCACTGTCTGAGTGGATGATGTCCCATCATCTTGTCTATGATGACTCACCTTTCAGCAGAGTTTTGGTCACCATCTTTTGAACTATTTCCAGTTTGTGGTGTCATGCGTAGATATGTAGAAAACAACAAATCAACAGTGACTGTCATTACTTTTAACAGTTTGCACACTTGAACTAATTTTGAAATCTATGAAAACAAAACCACAATTGAACAAACTGCCTTTGCTCTGCTCATGGCGAATGTAGTTTTATATATTGTCAGATCATAATTATGATGTGTTTTGACAACCATTTCAGATGAGTCAGAGGCTGGCCTCGGCGCTGCACACAGTTCAGCACACAGGCTTTAGATTTAACAACTTCTGACAAAGAGTCTTCCCTCTTGATCGAGCTCCACAGAAGTCATTGCTCCCAAAGAAATCTCTTGCCCAGGCTCCCAGACACAACATTTACTGTAGCACTATGTCACTCAGGCCCATTGTTTGATTTGTTTTCTTTGCCAAGGTCAGGTGTACACATTTCATCAGTCAAGTGAAGTGAAGTAAGCGATTATGTAACATCACACGGGCAAGGATTCTCTGTCACAGCATGCATATCAGTTTCTCTGCAAGATGAAATAATTAGCATATCCTCTTAGGTGACTATTGCCTTCTTATTTAAGTCACATTTTAGCTGCACAGCAGAATAGCCAGTGTCTGAATGACTCTTTGTTAGTCACTGACTGTCATTGTATTCAAATGAAGCCTGTGTGCTCACTACGGATATTCAGATTTATTCTCTAATTAGCAGAGATGAGTTGGGATTAAAGGAAAGCAAGGCCGAGGGCCGGGGCTATGCTGTGCACTTATGCATGCACACCACACAACACATGAATAAATGATGGAATAAGTATGCACTACATCATCGTCAGAATAGGGGATAATGAAATGTTGGAGGAACAAGTCAAGACAGATTGTTGAAGAGAATGACAGTTCTTAGAGAGCTGGAAACAAGTGTTTAGCATAAAGATACACTTTATGTCAGGTTTCCACATCCACAATATTTAAATGTACAATATAATTATTTACACTTGTTTTTGAAAAATAATGAACCACCCCCATGGCTTTCAAATTCTTTGACAGTGAGGTGCTTGAAATATTTTATGGCTGCAACAGCAGAAACTGTGAACAATGTCAATTCCATTCTCATTACCAGTCACAAGCAGTAGCCTTTGTGCGTAGTGACAACCTGTCTGCTCCTACAGGACATCACGTCGTCCCTGCTTTAGGATAACTGGCAGTGATCGCTGAGCAAGCATGCACTGTCTCATATTAAGTGGTCACAATTAGCTGAACAATCGCCCCCAAGCTGAAATCATTCCGTAAATAAAAGTGTTGAAGGGATAAGGGTATAAACCTGGAAGTTAACATTTGACACAGAATCTTTTCTTTATTTTGGGCAAAATGAGTCAGCATGAGTCATAAAGGTTCGGCTATCTTTGGCTTTGTTTCCTGTCTTCTGACTCCAGAATCTCTTAACAAGGCCTGTATCTGAAGGCTTTGAACACAACAGTGGCTGTAATTCAAGATAAAAAAAGTGAAATTCCCTTTAACCTTTTATTAAATTCAAGCTACAGTTCATTTGTGTGTGTAAATGATCAGATGTTTTGTTATTCTTGTCGGCCCTCTGCTGTGAGAGATGCATGGTCTCCCTCCCCCGCGGTCCTCACAGCTTCTTCCCTGCTTGGATAATCCAAACAGATGTGGACTTCCCTCAATGCCCCCCCATCAGTCCTGTGCCCCCTCTCACATCAACTAATCTCAACCATGCCTGTGATAGCAGAGAGTGCCATCTGCTCTACTCCAGCCCTCTCTCTGAGATGGTCAGACCTCCACATCTGGACCCCTGCCTGCCCCTCCTCCTATTCCTCCCTTTTATCCCCTCTGAATACTGTCTCTATCACTGGAACAGAGTGCAGCAAGGATTTAACAGCCCATAAAGCTTTATAGTCTTAATATATCAGTGTCGTAATCAGGGGTGTGGTGGAGGTTAAACTAATCTAAAGTCAAGTGTTGTGCTACTTTTTATATGCGAAACACTTCAGTAAATTGAAATGATCTTAAGTCTCTGTGTTATGTATAAAATTAAGGGTCAGACTGATGAAAGTTACATAAAAAGAACTATTTTAAGAAGGCAATAATCTTTTTTTTGAAATGGTTGTTTATTTCTATGGAGTCTTGTATATGCCACTATAATTTTTTTTCAGCCAATAGTGATAAATTAACTACAGAGCGGTAACAGTAACTCTGATTTGCCGGTCGTTATTTCAGTGTTGTGAGGAAAAGCCTCTCTTGTCAATTAATCAATTGACAAGAGAGACTCTTGTGAGTTGATTATGATTAATTATTAAAGTAAGTAAGTGTATAATTATGCACAATGTACGTCTCAATTCAACATCCCTTTAATTCACCCTGCTGGATGGATGTACAGCAAGTCAACCCAGCTGGGACTTACTGGGACTGTTACACTCGAGTGATTTATTTGTTTGATGTATAAACTGCCAACTGATTTGACACTGTCAAGAATATATAGAGGGATGCTGTTGAGCCAGTTATTGATTAAGTCATTTGTCCGGATAATCACTTCGAATTTAATAACCATGGCTTAAACGCATACTGCAGAAACATTTTGAGATGCTAATGGTGTCCTTGGGTTTATCGCCTCGTCTGTCCACCACCCACGTGTCCTTTCCTTTTGCCTGTATTAATTGTTCCAGACACAAGGACGTAGTAAAGGAGAGCAAACAAGGTTGTCTGTTTTTGCCCCGTCCTTTGGCAGGATTGTGAATGAGCTCCCAGGCCAGCGGGAAACTTTGATGGGTGAGGATGAGGCGTTATCATTTTATCCATCAGCAACAATTAATCTGGCGGTGAGTGATTTAACGTGGTGGACAGCCCTGTCGTCGAGGTATGGAAAACGCTGTGGATGTGTATGTTTGAGTACTGCCACAGCTGAGACTTTACCTTGACAGTGATAATGTTGTGAAAGGGAAGTGTAAACAGTGAGGATGTTCCACTGAGTAGAACAAATGCGACCTGTCTCCAATCTTCTTTTGTTCCATTTACTTTCCAGCACTTTGTTGCTACCTCAACCCGATCCATCTTCAAACTCAAAGTAGGCCATGGAAGCCTATATTTATTCACAAAATATCACCAAAATAAGGCGTTCTCTCCTTGACTTATATATAGTTTCTTAATACCTTTTTTTCTTCTTCTTCTCTCTCTAGCTGTCCTACTCTGTACTGTATTCAGTGCATGTTTTACCAGTTGCTGGCAAAGGAATTGAAAGAGCAGATACTTTAAAGTTTGTGAGCCGAGTCAAATAAGACTAGATTAATATTACCCCTTTTTTCTTTTTATAAAAACTTCAGTATTAAGTGATCTTGGTTGTTTATGGTTAAAAAGTGTCCTCAGTTGACACCAGAATTCAAGTAAAGAGGATGAATCTAAAGGTTAAGGCACACCATTTTAGGGTTAAGGTTGATAAGAGTGTGGTTTTATATTTTAATAGTACATGATACATCTCTAATTGTAAACCTGTATTAAACAGAAAATCTTATATCCATGCTTCCTTGCAGGGTAATTACTGTAACACAAACATGACAAATGAGTAGGCGAAGATGCTTCCAGATGTTGCCAAACAATTACTGAATTTCACTGCTTCCTCCACTCGTTCCCGATGCCATCATTTAACCACAAGTCATAACTGTACGTGCTATCACTGGTGGCGCTCCATGCAAACGCAGCGTTTTGCTGAGGATTTGATGAATGTGGCGTATATTGACCTCATTAGGCCTCGAGTGAGTCAGTATGAGTGATGCTCAGATCCATCCCCTCCTGCCACTTCATCTTTAATGTGTTTGTTGTGCTGGATTAATTTCACCAGTTCAACACACATCCATCACAGGGTATATGAATCCCCACTGGGTGATTATAGCAAACGCTTTTTTTTTTCTTCTGTTTAACCACTTATGTAGAAAAACAGTACTTCTTACAGAGTTATTATAAGATTTTAGTTGGACTTTAAACATTGCTGGATTAGTTTCTCAAGATTGACGAATAGCGGTAAGATGGCTGCGTATGAACGACTATCCGTCTCTCTGCTGGGCGGGATAGAGTGGTATTATTCAAAATGGGAAAGATTTCTTCTCTACATTAACGTCCTGTAAAGACAAGCTCAAAGCTTAGCTCCCTATCATGCACACACACATCCCTCCATGTGCTCCCTGGTCTTAACTACAACACAGCCTCTCTTCTATATCCTTACTTTACTCTCCTGTTTTAAGTTGTACATGTATATATTATCCTCTACCCCTTGTTTTACATTTGTTTATATTCCTATGTTTGGATAAAATCCATTAAATCACAAAAATTAAGAAAATAAAAAACTGGTAATGAGTTTCATCATTGCATATAGAACAATTTCCCTTTCACTTGAAAAATAAATGAATAATCTTGAAGCAGTAAGACTTTATGTTATACTGTAGTTTATCTAATGTTATGTGTGTGCAGGAGAAGGGCTGAACTATAAACTTCAGCATTTGATCATGTTTTACACAGCTCAGCTGACATCAGTGTCACATCGATCTTGATGTCCTATATCTATCTCTGCTGACTATAAGGACAGTAACTGGATACTAATGCCTTTTTCTCCCCCAGTAATACAACATAAATCACTGCAAATAACCAATCAGATAGGGACTTGTGACATACATTAACTCAAGCGTGATCTGAATGATGGTGCATGAAAGAACTTTCTGATGACCGAGGCAGATTTTGTGACTTTCATCACTCATTTCATTACGCTTGCTTCAAAGTCCATCTTCAGACATAGGCTATATGGTTTTTCCTGTACATGAAAAATACTATTTGAGGGTAATTGACTCCGCCAGCCTGCCAGCTTGTGTTCTGATGCAGTGGATGAGCAGTTTGCCAGAAGCATGCATTGATGCTCATGGCTGCCCACGGCTGCGGTGTCCCCGATTCACCTCTCTGCCCTCCCCGCTTTGAATGATATTTCAACGCCGCTGCCAAAAAAATGTGACCAGGCGGTGGCGAATGTGCATCTTCATTCTGCTGTGGAGTTTCCTGGCACGATCTCAGGCACACAGATAAAGATGAAACAACTGTGGGAGTGCATCCATAAAGAGCCTGTCTGGAGATGTTTGGTCACATTTATGGATATTTACATTTATTCTGTACATCTGGGTTGGTGAGAACTGCAGCATTTGAAGTCAGATGACAAAGAACAACTGTAGTGGCTAAAAACAATAGCAACATCCACTGAATGTCTGATGCCAAAATCAGAAATTTTCATACAATACTCATTAATTTAATGGAGCTGGATGTTAAAGGGCAGACTTTGCCAATTTTACAAATAAAGTTCAGTTCACTCATCAAGAGCACTACTACTCAGCCTGTTGTATAATATCATCTGTTGCTCTGGAGGGAGCTTTCTAAAGTTTGAAAAAAATAACCCAGATGACATCATCAGGGGATTAAAGGATATTTCAGCCTCTGCTGCTTTGATTTTGACCATTCTTTCTCTTTAATCTGCCTCTTGTGAGTCCACGAATTATTGCAAAATTAAATCCCTTTCATATCAGACAACCAGCAATTGCTAATACAGTGAAAGCCCCCAAATGAATCATCACAGGTCAGTGTTTTCTGACAAAAAACATAGCAGAAATTCACCTCACAAGAAAGAGGAAGAAGCTGTTTGCCAGAAACGGGTGGAAGAGGGTGCCGTGAGAATAGAATTTCTCACTCTATGAATGAAGACACCCCAACCTCGGCTTTAACCCCAGCCATCTCACCAACGCCTCCACAAAATCAGCACTTCTCTGAATCATTCTGCCTGTCAGTGACACAGACACAGAGAAGCATCAGGTGTGGCTCCTTTTTGAACTTTGCAACCTGACCCCCTGCTGCCCACTCCTCCCCAAACCCTAATCCCTCTGTAAACCACCAGGCCATTATTCATTCAAAGCTTCCTCTCTGAGGGTTGGCTTACTTTCCTCTCAGTCCTGCTCGCTTCCTGTCTTTGTAGGTCAGGAACAGACAGTAATCAGAGACACTTGGTAAACAAATAAATAAATAAATGCTTCTTTTCCAAAACACAATTCAACCCTTTCATTCATCTAATCATTTATTACCTGATGGTCTCGGCTCAGTGTCTGACAGAATGCACTATAATATCTAAACTGATGTATAGTAAGTTCACTCTAATGGATTTTTTTTTTTTGAGAAATCTTAAATCTTGTGCTGTAGTCACTTTATGCAGGTAAACCTTTTTGTGTTTGTCTGTTCTTTGGACTTCTGGTACAAAAATCTTCATGTGATCATTATTTACAGTTTATTAGAGTTGGTTAAAGGTCCCATATTTTACACTTTTCCTGTTTTTTATTTGAAGTTTTGATATCCATAAGAAAATATATTTGTGGTTTTAAGCACCAAAAATCATCTCAATGTAGTTTTACATCTCCTCTCTCAGGCTTCTCTCTGGAGCTCTAGTAACAACAGGTCAGTGAGCCAATCAGAAGAGAGGAGGCTCTGAGCCTCTCTTCTGATTGGCTGACTGTTTTTAGAGTGATCAAATAAAAAAAGAGCACATTTCAGGTAGACACTCAGAGAAACCAAATCCTGCAAGGTTGGATGGTGGGTCCAGGTGGGTTGGGCTTGGGACATAGCTGAGGGCGGTGACTGCTTTGACCCTAACCCTAACCCAATATAGAGCCTTTAAAATATTTACTTTCTCTCAGCATATTTGGCTACATCTAAGATGCTGCTACAATCAATTACACCTGTGGCAATATTGTTTTTCAATCACACAAGCTCAGCAGAAGCAAATAACCATCCTCTGTGTAATGGCATTACACAGACTCCATTAATGATGTGGATGTCATGAAGGATATCCTTATCTAACCTATCACAATGTCTTTTGCAGACAAATCAAAAAGGGAGGAGGGATGTGAAAGTCACAGATTGGTTCACAGTGCTATGGACATTTTTTTTTTTTTAAATGCCAGGTCCAGTTAGTTGATGCATGGAAAGAGAGACGAGGCAGCCACACTGAGGGCCATGCTTCCCAGCATCCCTCCCTCTCTCTGCTCCCGCCTCGGCGTCCAAGAGCTCGGGCCTCCGGCTGTGTAGCCATGACAACCAAATGAGGTAAATGGTTGCAGGAGAATCCTCATCACGACCACCACCCTCACAGGCCTCTTTTCAGTGGTGCACAAATGTATTATGTGCAAGTCTTTCTCCATCCAATGTGGCAATGCCTGTTTTTGATATCGCAAATATCTCCATAAATGATTCTGTAATCATTGCTCTCTGGTGTGTGCCGTGACTCTGCTTTCTCTCTAGCCAACGTTACATTCCCCGAGGGGGAGAGTTGTTTTCATCCTATGCTTCTTTGACTTCTTTTTCTTCAGAACAGCAAGCTATCATGTTCGACCACCTCTTGTAGTCTCATAATAGAACCTAACAAAGGCACATGCTGAGAAAAATGTGGAGAAATTAATCAGCATGAGGGATAGAAAAAGAAACACACATCTACAAAAAGAAGTAACTCATACAAGGTACAGAACTTGATACTGCAAAAAAAAAAAAGGACATTGGAGACAAGCAGGACAAATGCCTTGCTAGGATGAGATTGCATTGCATGTCAATTTGTTTTCGTCTGACTTGGTTATCCTTTCATCATGTTGCACACAGATTGTCCAAATGCTTACGGCTCTGAATGAAAGAAATTGTCCACCAGCAGGCTGGATACTTGTTATGCAAGCGGATGGTATTTGATTTTTTTTTTCCTTCTAAATCTCTAATTTCTCTAACACCCTTTCCAAAAATAGTTCAGCCATTTGCATACCTGCAGTGTGATAACAGTGCTGTGTGAAATAACACACTGTGCCGTGTTTACAGATGAGCCTCTATCATTTGCTGCTGTGACAAGACTAAAATCTGTCATCTCCGGGAAATGAGGGGAAGAGATTCACATCATTGAGTCATTATTAACACTTTTGAGATAGATATCGATTTGCTAAGAATGACTCTGCTACTGTTTTCACATTTTCTGCATGCAAGACAGCATTTGAATAAAGGGAAATATCACTGACTGTCAACCTTGAATACTGTATTATAACTTGGCCTGTGCAGGTTGAGTCTGTATCACAGGTACACTGTATGTATGTTGACATACTGTATATTGCTTTCATAACAAATGATTACCCTGCTTCTTTATCTGTATTTCCACATTAATATACACATTCTTAACATATACAGACCAAATGACAGAAAAAAGGATTTTATTTTATTTTATTTTACCAAACATCAATTTACAGCTACACATATGGTCTGTTTGACAGTGTCTGTTTGACATTTGGAAATGCATTTAGCTGCAGCAACATCACACTCTCCTCTGTCACCTCATTTAGAATTGAGCCATTCTGACATTTATCTGACAAAACATAACATGGATTTTGGTATTTGAAGCAATGTCAAAACAAACAGTAGGAAAGCAGCCACCGGTGTTTCTGCTTTCGAGGTTGCGCGATGCCAAAAAAAACCAAAACAACAAAAGTAATTACTAAATTACTTTGGGGACCAACAGAGTAAATAAATGTTTCATTCTGAAAGGTTTAATAGAAAAATAGACATGAATCTGAACTTTGTACCGTAGGTAACTCAACAGTGCATGCTCTAATGTGCTGATATTTGTTACTTAATAAAATGAGTAAGAGAAAGGAAAATGTCATGCTAACATATGCGTCAAGCTAACAGCTAAGCTAACATAATAATTTGTTAATATACAGTAACTACACAGTAGTTGGAAATGATAATGATATGTATCAAAACTCTCCCTCTGATTCCTTGATTCAGGTCTGCACCTCCAGATAGCGGTTAAGAAAGAAAAACAGTTTCTCATCCAAAAACCACTCAGTCGAATTAATCCACATTAGCTATTCTTGCAGCGTTAGGCAGCCAAATGTTTGTTTTCTGAACATGAACGCTCTTCTCACGCCAATAACTGGACACTCGCTCATACAAAATCAAAATGGTTTCATACTTTTCACTGGGAGCTGAGCTCCTAAATGTCCACACTCTCATTCTCTCACCCGTGGGCAGCTTTACTCTGGCAATGAGCGATAAAGTTTTAGGTGTACTTCACAATTATTGACCAAAGTGTCATAAGAAGCAGGAATGACAGAGTTCAGATATGAAATTCAGTGGCATTCCCCTTTAGGCCTGTCTGATGTTAGAATGGAATCGTAGAAATTCAAAGCTTGTGCCTAGTTACAGTTACTAAGCTATGATTGGGCAATTACTGTTCAGGGGAGGGGTTTAGAGAAAGGTCAGTTGGCTGTTATACAGTAAATGAATATGAATTTCCAGTGGGCGTATGTCTTCTAAGTGTCCCATATGATTTGAATTCTGGCAAATACACAACATCTATACAGTACAAATCCAGATGTGGCACTTTCAGCACAACATGTGACAAAACACATTAATGAAAACATACTGTGACAACACAGGCTGGTACCAACATATGAATGTAACGCATCCTTTAAAGTGTCCTAGGATTAGTTTCATGTGAAATCTTTGTGCTTTTATTGATGACTGACTTATACTAGTGAAAAATAATGCAAAATAAATAAGGCCACATTTATTTATTGTCATTTCTGCAAAATGTGCTTCAAAACACAGCACATTCAGAGTTCTGACATGTTCTAACGGGACATTTTGAATTCCTTTTTATCTTTTGTCAAGCACGCAGAAACGATGGCTCTATTTGTTCATGGCTCTTTTTCTGTCCTCTGTTTTTGCGTTTAGAGGCTTGACATTCTTTCTGCTTCACGTCTCAATTTCGTTGAATTATTCATGCCTTACAAGAATGTGAGAAGCGATGCAACATACCTTAGCTTTGGGGAAAAAGGAAATATAAAGAGTCCGGCTTTGTGCATTCCAAATCCTAGTCATGGAGGATTTAAATGTACAGGATGCAAATAACAAACAGAAACCCATAAAATTTAGGGCACTGCTTTATTTAGAGGTACTGTACTGTCGTTCTCGTGAATGCAGACGCTGATACAGTGAGAGTTTTGATATGAGACTTCTCCAGGGTATATCAGATCAGAAGCTTTACTACAAGATGCTGGAAGATCTTTAGTAAAAGGGCAATAAGCTGAGCTCCATGATGTATATATTCTGGTAAATCTTAAAACACAACAATAGACATCTATTTATTCCTCAAGAAACTAACCTCTTGCTCGCCACCCTTGTACAGTTCTACCCATTCTGAAATGACCTTCCTGCTAAAATAGAGGTTAAAGACTGCCCTGTATGAAGCCAAGTAAGACAGCTGGTTCAGTCATAGACAGACCAGAAGAAAATGTAAAGCTTTGGAGACCATAACTGCTTGACTGAGTACAATATGCGTATACAGAGTGTGATTTGGCTATAGTGCTGCCTTCTATTTAGGAGCTACCACTACCTCACTAAGTAAAACTTCATCCACACCAAAGTCCTTATATGAAATCTCTCCCTCACCATAACCTAATCTTTGGCAGATGATAACAAAACCAGTCTACATGGTGTAATTAGGGGCTTGCCAAAATTATGTTCACCATTTAAAGTGCATTGTTTGACACAGGTTCTACATAGATTCTATTTTAATACCGTATTTGCCATAATTTTCAAGATTATATTGCAACTATTTAATGACTAATTGAATTTCTTTCTACACTGTTCACAGTTATCAATCTAAGGAACATACAGTATATCCTCTTGATTTATATATTTGTCTGACTGTACATTGTTTTCTTTTTGTACATACGTTTGTGATTATATAATGAATATACTGCTGAAAGAACGTGTAGACCCATCTCGACCTGCCTAAGGTACATCACCAATCAAACGTCTCATCACTGACCAAAATCTTTTCTATTTGACGGACACCTTTGTCACTGTCTCGTTTTAAATGCAGGAGGAACAACAGAATTTGCCTTCTCTGGTGCTTGTGAACCACTTTTGTATCTTGGTAAATGAGGCTGTCCAAAAGAGACATTGTAAATGGCAGGATATGCCAGCATATCATGGTATAGGCAGTTAAATACTGAGGTCACTGGTCGGTATGACATCCTTTTTTTTTTTTTTTTTTTTTTATGGGATCGAGATCAAGTATTCTGCCCTACACAGATAAAACCCCAATGAAAATCATCTAAAAGTCCGTGCTAACTTTGATGTCACTTTACAGGATTCAGACTCCACAGCTGGACGTCCGTGTGATTGGACGTTATTTAAATTATTGGCTTGTCTAAGACTAATGCGACAGCAGTGCGAGCACTGCAGCAACACTTCTTTTCTTTAAATCTATTTCTCGTTCATAATAGCATACTGGATTTGTGTAGGTTTATAACACTGAGCCAAGAACCAGTAGCCATAAAATATGACCACATGCTCTCGCACCCAAAAATATGAACTCTATATCATTTTGCGAGTGGAAATGGACACTCACTAATTTGTATTGGGACTTTGGCTCATTCCTTGGGAACGTCCTTTGTTACCATATTGTCCATGTGCAAAGACAACATCTGCAACCGCACCAGGGCAACATCCTACCATTAAACAGTCCTGCAAATTCACCATGAGCAGCATGAAACTTGTCACATGTAGCACACACAGTCTGCGGTGTCCCTTCATTTGTTTGAAGCACCCATTCAATGCGGGCCCATAAAAAGTAAAGTTCTGATCACTCTTCACTCTCCTCCTCATCCCCTTTGGTGCCTTTACTCCAGCGCTGGAAGCAATGAACAGTTGAAGCCAGGAAGAAGCTTGTCATGATGGCCACCACAGACACTGAGATGCCAGAGAAAATGATGATGAGCAGGTCCGTTAGAGTCAGAGTGGCCTGGCACTCACGGAAGCTGTCCTTTGAGAGCTGGGTCAGGGATACACGTCTGCCGTCCATGGGGAGGGAGCACTCCATGCCTTCCACTCCTGCACCGAAACACGAAAACAAGATTACACAGATTTACTAACCCAATGTTGCAGTGAATTATGTAACATTTATGGACTTTTAGACAAATTAATTCACCTGGCAGCCATTCAGAAATGACATCATGTACAAGCACAAGCCCACAGTACAGCTGTGTCTTAATACAGTGCAATGTAAACACCATATAAACACAAGACCTCGTTTACTATTTCACTGATTCCCAAAAGGTTCAAGATTGAACATGATGCATATTCTCCCATTAAGGGGACAGTGTTCTCCATCAGAACTGTTTGTTGGACAGCTCCCCCTTTTGACCACAGCGTCAGATTAGCTGGGGCTGTGTCTGACCATCTGAAAGCAACGATCTGACATCCACACCCACTTCCTGTTGTGACTGGGCAGCCGTGCATAGATGAAAAAGTACGCTTGGTATAAACTTCTCTCTCATTCGAGTGCAACACTATGAACGTCTTCCTGGAGAGCCTGTCCGAAAATGGGCACAGTTATCCCCCACTCAACAATATCATGCCCCCCTCCCCCACTCTCTTCAAAAGTGTCCCATTTCAAATCAGCTATACACACACACATGAACAACACACTGTATGAACCATTTCTTTTCTAGAATAACCCAGCCTTTAGAGCCAGCTCAAACTTGCTCAAGGGACTGAAATGATCAGAGAATCGAGTGCATGCTTTGAGGTGTCTTGTTTGTACGCGGCCGTTTAATTCCAACAGTGTTGTGTTGTAAAAGATCTGTATTCAATAGGTCGGTGCAGTGGGAGCTGATTTAATAAGTGTAAGGTTGATCAGAAGTCGTCACTTATAAGATGAAGTTGCACTGTGTATACTGTACACCCACCCACAGACTGTAGCTTCACTGTGGGAATAAAGTCGAAATACTAAGAAACTGTAAAGCAGAGTGATACTCTAAATGTACAGTCTACTGCTAACTTAATATCTGCAGTACATTTCCCATTATTCATGTGTTTCGTTAGAGAGGCTTTATTTTTGTCTTAAGGTAATGTAATTTGTAGTGCAGTGTAGCAGTGTATGTCTGTGCCTCTGATAACAAGACTGGAGAATGAAATAAACATCAGTTTAAATCATTGTCATTTTAGCTGCCAGCTACAAAAGGCAAATAATACACTTCCTCATTAAATATGACTCCCAGTTCCATCCCAGACATTTACTGATGCATCAGTAGAGGACACCGTCTGAGACAGGGGCACCTTGACCAAACTCATCTCAGGATGAAAGCATGATGAATCAGTGAGTGCTGCACTGTGTGTGTGCGTGTGCGTGTGTCTCAGTCACTTTCACACTGTTTATTGTTCAGACATCACTTCAATGGAAAAGGACATTGACGGTGGCTTATTGGATTTCAGGGGTACAATTCTTCTTTGAGATCGACACTGGGTCATCAGGGTCAGTTTTTTATCATGTATATGTTAAAGACTGGCCACTGTTACTGAAATTAGAGCAGATGGTGTTGTTCACTTTCACGGACTCAGTCATTCAACCTGTTTTACGTGTTTTAAACTTTAACTTGATAAAAGTGCAAATTATACACTGGCATTGCTGTTCCAACCAGGCTAGAGCAGATGGTGTTGTTCACTTTCACGGACCTGACACTGAAAACACTTAAGATGATAATCTATACACTAAGTTACCTTCACATCTGCGATGCTTTAAGAAAAAGTAGACATATTGATGTGGATTTTAGCTTATAGGTGGGAAGAAATGAAGCCTTCCAATGTGGGTGGCTACTTTCCACAGATACTGCACATGCAAATGCAGATACTTGGCAGTACATCAATTCTGGGACTTAGCTCAACAGTCAGCATAATTTGCAGCATGCTTTTCTCTAATACAACTGAATAGCTTCTCTTATGGCTGGCTACAATTATGTTCATTCATCAAACTACCCTATTTCAGACTATCTATCTATCATTTCTGCAGGTATTTCATTAAATATCCCAGTTCTTAGAGCAATGTGAATATAAATTAAACTTCAAAACTCAACTTATAACTGAAATAATAAGGAAATAATTTAAAACTTTGTTATATATGTACAAATAACTGTAAAGAGAATATCCTGAAACAGCTTCAAAAGTGTTAAGTGACAATGGAAAAAAGAAACAATGGAAATTAGTGATGGCATGGAATTGGTTTCCATGCTCCTCTGATTGACTCTCTACAGTATTAATTAGGTTTGTAACTGAACTCTTCAAGAGCTTGATAAAACTTAGTGACACTAATCCCTCATTACAAGATCCTGATTCTCACATTTCCTTTAACGTTCAATTAGTGGAGGACACAAGATATTACACACACATCAAAATGCCAAAATTACAGGATGGAAAGAAAGCATTTAGACACTATGGTTAAGATTTAATCTCATATTAAATATGTGCTATTGTAGGTTTTTTTTTTTGATGTTGTCATTTTAACACATACAATAGTTACATAGTTGGATTTTTTGAAAAGATTCTGCCTGTACAGTAGACTCACACCTCTGATGGAGGTCTGTGTAACCAAAAGCTTTTACAATAAACTAATGTAAACATAGTGAAAAAATATTTTCACTGGAGATGAAATTGTTCTGATGTTTTTTTATTTACTACCATTTTTTTTTTTTTGCATGTAGCACCTTCCTGTCTTGTGGTATAGCTCTCTCCATAATGACACAGTAGCGGGGGAAGTAGCAGTAATATGATGGTGATAGATGGCCTCTCCCTCCTATTGAGATTTAACTCCTTAAAGACTTATGACAAATATAACAAGTTCATTTGTTTGACTAACAGCATCAGTCAGCCTTGGGAACCGAAAATCTATATTCATTAATTTTTTAAGTTAACATCTAATTCTCAAATATAAAAATAGTTCATTAAAAGAAAAATAATTCCCTAAAATGTCAGGGCAATTTTTTAGCAAACAGTGAATGGTGCAATTGTTGGGGTCTATTTTCCACTGCGGATTCATACACATTTGTTGCTCTATGGAGACCATTTGTGGCACTATAGGATAACACATCTGGGATCGAGTCAAAATAAAATGTTTTTCGTCAGGCAGCAACATTGTCATCAGTCAGTCATGTAAGTGCTAGATACCAGTGGATGTCAATGACATGTAGGATTAAGCTACATCAGACTTTGGCTATACATCGAACTGTAGGAACAATTTCGCGTTGGTGTTGATCTTTTCACAGGATTTGTTGACAATAAGAAAAATGTTACCATTATCCTTTAAACTTTATTGTTCCTACATGGAAATGTTATGTCCTGCTTTAGTCATTTTGTTTTTGAAGTATAATTTAAGGCTCAGTGGGTACAACTTTTTCTCAAGGGTACTTTACTAGCACGACATACATGCAGACCATTACCACAACCAACCATCCAAGTGCTTACTGGACAAGCTCCTCCAGAAATCTCAAGTAAACTTGGATCCGTATCAGATCAAGTGAGTCAGAAGCAAACCCAGCATCAAGAAAGAGGATCCAAACTGACGAGGAGCCAATACCAACAATCGTGGTCGAGCCAGAGAAGAGCATAGTGGTTCCTGGCAGGATTATTCCAAGGCATGTCTACCTTATGTTAGGGGAATCAGAGATCAAAACAAAGTCATAGCCTATACTGCATGTGAAGAAACTGCTCACTCAAAGTGTCTGAGGAACACGGTACAGTCTTCTGCTGGACTAAGAGTTGATTAACCATCCCTGAATGTGTTGTGCACTTCTGTCTCTGTAGCAATTAAGAGCTGAAAATGTTTTGTTGGGTTTTTGTTCTATGTTTTAAAAAAAAATCTGATATTCTAAGAATTGTGTTGTGTAACTAGCCATATGGCTCACACTTTAGAAGCATCAGTTCTTTTTCCAAATTACAGTTCGACTCAGCAGGGCTTTTAGAGAGGAGAGGTTTTTTTTTTCTTCTCTGTTTGTTTTGTTTTGTTTTGTTTTTTTCACTGTAACATTTCCAACATCTCTCACAGCATGTTGTGAATGGCAGTGGTTTGACCTTGGATTATATAATCATGCATAATAATACCCTCTTGTGAAATTAGTAAAGATTCATTCTAATGAGATCTCATTCTAATGGCAGCCATACGAGGTAGTCCCAGTGATGTGCTCGAGCCCCTCTGATAAGTGACTGACTGTTAAATGATAACACATGTGCAGTGGAGACAGGAAATAAATGGTGCAAAGAGAGTATTGACAAAGTGGCAGACACAGACAGAATGCACTGACGTTTAGTATCACTGTCGCACACTTGACTAAAGACAAAGACTTTGAATAGCCTACATCTGAAAATATATCCAATATATTGAAGAGCCTGTCCTGTGTGTTTGTGCCTAAGATAAATGCAGCATAGTCATATTCACAGTGCACTTATTGCGTGGCAAAGTAACCCATCACCTCAGAGACTTAGCCTTTGCCTTTGAGACTGCTCTGTCTGGTCTTGCCTGTCCTAGATGCTTGATTAATAACAGCTGAGACTGAAATTATCCTGGTGAACACATGGCGCCCGCAGGAGTTGCAGCTTTATCACATTTATCATGATCAGAACAGAGCTAGTGAACATGCAAATGCTGTTTACTTGCTGAAATGCTCACGTTGCCCACGTTTCCTTCCTTCCTACCTTGGTGCCAGCCGTCTTGGACTTTTGACAGCCACCTCTTTGATTCAATACCTGCCTGCTGCCTATTTAAACAAACAGCCTATAAGCATGAGAGCTTATCATTAAACTTATATTAAAGCATTGATGCATTATGATTTTGAAAAGAGGTACTATGCAAAGAAAGAGCCAGATTAAGAAGGACAGAGACAGTTGACCGTCGTTTACAGGATAAAGGAGTGTGGAAGAGAAACTTTGTTTGATGCTTATACCTGTAACCTAATTTGGGACCTATCTTATTCGATGTAATTCAATTGAGCTGTATGGAAACACAGTTGCAGACTGGGATTTGATGCACATTGATTATATGAATGGGTCAAATGCATGTTGAACATATGCTTTCATAAGTCTAGGAGGTTTTCTGTATGAAAAGGGTATCTCTCCACCCTGTGAACTGTGAATTTTAATTAATCATAGCCTCCCCACGCTTACTGTGGCAGAGGAAACCTTAAACAGTCACTGGACGAACATATCAGAAGAAATTAGTAAGAAAAAAGTATTAAAGGTTTCCTTTTTTTATCTCAATGGATGTCATGATTAATTGAGGAGCCGTTTTTAATAAAAACCAACAGTGGGTCAGTATCAGCTTTGTAAATGGGTAAGATGATACAGTTGATAAATGACCCCAAACACCACTATGATCCCAAAGAGTGTGGCTGGAGCAGGGTACTGTGCAATAATGTAACACAAATTATGCCCTTACACCATCAGGTATGTCGGCCCACACAGCTATGTAACATTCCTGGCGTGGACAGTTGATGGATTACATTTAGGATTACAGCCAGCCAAGGGGATTGGCTATCTGCTGTCTGAGCCGTGATTGATCTACCTAGCTGCGACAGACTGATATCGGAGGCTTGTTTCTCCTACCTCCCTCGACACCACACTGTCTGTCCAGATTGATCTCTGCACCAATAGCAAAGGATAAAAATCACCAAAATCTCACATCTGCAGACTCCTGCAGGAGTTGGCATTCATGCTCAAGTCCTCACTTGCTCCCAAATGACCGGCGTCAATACACTCCACCTCCAAATAATCCATTTGTGGTAATGACTCACAAAACTGTCCCTTCCCTACTTTATTAAATGAGATGAATGTGCCACTCAAATCCAATACTCAGTAGATGTAAAAAGAAGCAGGCAGACATAATTACAGAGATTGAAGAATTATTCAGTTGCAATCACAGAAACAGAGTGTGAGGAAAAATGGCGAGCGATTCATATAAGAAAAGCTCAAGAGTAGGAGTTGGGAGAGGAGCAGAGTGGAGAATGTGTGAAATGACTGCACTAAATGACAAGCATTCATGTGACAGTGGGGCGAGGGTGAATCATTCAGGAGGGGATTCCTTTTGCATGGAGACTCAGTGACATCACTCCACCGTGGGCATATTCAAAATGTCTCAGCACAAAAGGACAAAAGCACTCACAGAATTTTGCTTAAATACAAAAGAAAGGTGAAAGCTATCAGATGCCTTTTTCACAGTTTGTCTACTGTCATATTTCATTATGATGAGACAGCTAAATACGCAGGTCTTAGCAGTTTCTGCTTCACACTCGACCACACACAGGCACAAAGGGTAGTATCCATCATGCACAGTGCTGCACACTGCCAGTGAAATAAAGCTTTTGGCTTTTCACCTTTTATTTCTGACTCTGGAAGATTATCCCTTTCTGCTTCTGTACATGCAGCAGCTGATGCTGTCACACTGTGTAATTCTGTCCACCTTTTCACACTCTGCTTTCCCTTGCCAGCACTGTCTCACTCACATCCCAACTTTAAATAAACATCAAATTAGGCCAAGATAAAAGAAGCTGTCAGCCTGTGTTAATGAGATAGATTTTTTCTCATCACATACCCATGAGCAGTAAAATATAGCAAGTAATGTCATGTGGGGCATCAAGTGTGTGTGCTACGTAGCACCGGTCAACGGCATCATATTTTCAGAGCTGATTGTGCGCAGTGTACTAACAAGTCTCTGGGGAGCAACTTGATAGGCTGTGAAGGAAAATTCAGACTCTGACCCTGTCACATGAACTGCTACTTTGTAGTGAAACTCTTCAGGTCACGACTAGTGTTGATAGCAATGCCACAACGAGCCGCAGCCTCAGTCTCTCATGGAAGTTGGCCTGCCCTGCCCTGTAGGCAGCTCTGGCTCCAATTACCCTGGCCAATGTGCCGTAGAACTGTGTCACTCTGAATTATACATGGCCTTTGTTCATCCTTAACCCAAGAGCACTGGAGACAGCAGTGGATCATGTTTACACTCATCCCTCCATTAAAACATTCATGAACCTAATTGGTGGCTTAAAAAACAGAGAAATGGCAACAAAAAACAAATGCAGGAGGATGGAAACAGTTACACGTGTGTTTGTTCAAACACTTTGCAGCAAAATTAACACTTGACTGCATGTTCTGTCAATCTGAGAGTCAGATTTAGTTATGAAAGAATTATATCTTGTGGTGCACATAGGAAACAAAACACAGCCAAGAGGAAAGGGATCTGTTTTTCTATCCAAAAAAAAAAAAAGTCCAGAATTTGCTGCATCTTCCACCCACTCATCATGCTGACCTGCAGTAATCAAAGTTATGCAAACAGAAAAGTGTGCTGCTTTGTGAACTCGAAAAAAATCACAGGGGAAATCAAGATGTGAAAAATGGAATGGGAATTGGGTTTACGGCATGGGCTCCGCAGCTGCTACATTATGCAGGCCACCACAGAGGGAACCATAGAGATCTCAGGATGACTCCTTATTAATAGAAGTGCATTTATGTCATGATCTATTGTCAGTTTTTTAAATCATATTAAATTTCTGTTCAATTATTCTGCTGGTAGCATATTTTAGTTTGCTGAATATTGATGTGTGTTTAAGTTCAATCAGTAAAACACCACTTTATAGGGCTATGGCATCCTGATGATGGTTTGAAACTGAAGCCAATCTCTAATATGTGCTGTTCTTATACTTATAGGCTAGATGAATTCACCATTTTGTGCTAACGGGAGAATATTTGTACACAATATGTGACAACAGGTGAGTGGTGTGAACACAGGAAAACATTTGTTCAAGATTTGATACTTTACTTTTATTTTCTGATGTCTCTGGAGCCTCTCACCATATTTTCTTTTCACCTGTGTGCAGCTCCTCCATTTCCTTTGTGCATCTTTGAGTATACTGAATTTTGTCATTATGTGTTTGAACACTGCTTATAGAGTAAGTATTAGAAACATCATGTAGTGTGGAGGTCACACAGTATTATTTTTTTGTTTGTTCTTTAACATTTGATGTATGATGAAATACACGAGCATGCAACACCCACACAGATTGAAAGCACACGCTCATGTACAGTTTAAAGAGTAATTCCTGTCACTATAATTGGTTTTCTCTATAATGAATGAGATATTAAGTTGAAACACCCACACTGATGATGGCTGTAAGAGATGATATATATTGAAAAGCTTATCATGTCAACCTCATTCACTAATGAGTGTCCATCTGTTATTGCGTAACCACTTCTAATATGGCATTGCAGAGAATAGGTCATTGCATTTTTCCGTGATCGAGAGCTCAGTCATTACATTAATTAGGTCTGGCAGTGTGATGCCTGCATGTGTGGACCGGCCGTGTTTGTAAATCCAACTCGCTACACGCCTCCCTGCTAGTTTGTGTTTGCTCAACAGTAGATTTGATATCCACAGAGAGTCGGTGTGACACAACTGTACTCGCAGCAAGTTCATGAAACAGCAAACAATGGTCAAATGTCTAAACTGGCAGCTCCAGCTGTGTGAGCCAAGCACCACTTAGATTTTGATAAGGTGACTGATTAGTAAAGCATTCTGTCATTGGTGGAGTACAATTTTCCTTTAAAGCTCAACAAATGCAACCACTTCTAGCCGTGTGTGTCACATTTCATTTTAAGTGTTGCAGCAAGAAAAACAAAAACTAAATTATACACAGAGAAAGACAAAGACTCGTTTTGGAGGACATTATTAGTTCAGTGAAACTACTTTTTGTCCTCACTGACCTGTTAGAGAACTCATTTGCATTGCCTAAGAAGAGAAGAGCCAGGGATTTAAAATAATTGTTATTCCTTTTGCTAAAATGTTATTTGACATCCAATCTTCCACTATTATTAGCATTACAAAAAAAGTACATCTCAGACACCTTTTATTGGACAAAGAAAAGATAAAATAATACAAAAGACCCAATGTAGACCACTGGATATATTCCATACAAATGAGCACACACATGTGTGTGTGTGTGTGTGTTCGCTGTCCAAGCCAGTGGACCCTTCTCTGGGGTCATGAGCAAACACCCACTGATGGGGATGTAAGAGCTGCATATGAGGTGAGATATGCATTACTAGCTCAGTCTGAGAGTGTGTATACTCCGGGGCCAGTTGGCAGCCATGCCAGGAGCTTGGCCGGGCCTTTGGCATTTTCTTTGTTGTTGATGTCTGCCTGGCCAGCACTGCTGATGCAATTCATTATGCCTCGCAGTTGACAACAACTTAGACCCTGTGATTAATGCATTTGCAGCCTCGTACCAGGGGGAATTAGGTATTCTCTCCAGTTTATCAACTTCGGCTCTTCACAGGCCCCAACTTCTGTTTTTTTGGGGCAAATGCAGTAAGGACCAGAGGGAAAGCAAAAACAGTATGAAGAGCACAGTACACCGTGGCCTAAATGTACTGTATATTGGGGGTTTGTTTTTGTGAGGAGTCAGCAGTTTGCAACAGTCAGCCAGTTATTTTAGGGCAACTGATTTAAAGTTTTTTCCCAGCCAGATCACAATTAGGAGATTTCCACTTTAATTTTCAAATAGAAAAATAGTAAATTTGTCATGAAATCTATAGGATAATTACAATACGACACATCAGGATATCCATATGAAAAGGCTTTGACGTCTAATCAGTTTCATGTAGTTTGTTTATAATCCTATCTCACATCTCAAAAACATCATATCTTGAGTGAGAACATTTGGGGCACTGCTTTGATTCACACCCGAAACAACCTTGGAACAGTGACAGAAATGGATGTTTCCAGTCCTTATCTGTGCACCTTTATACAACACCCTGTACCTGAACATGATGTACTGTATTATAAATGGAATAATGCCTGTAAAATATACCTTGTTCATCCTCGGGCACATGACAAAACACTGTGAGCCACATTCATATTAAATTCTCAGATTAAGCCAGAATCATGTAATACGTCAAATCCACACTCTGATCTGAATATGATAACAGCACGAGTTACTAGTCATGTGTGGCTGAACTGTCAGATCTGTTTATTTTTGCCTCCCCAGCTCCCACGTGCTGGCTTGCACTTATGAGATAACTGCTGTCTGTGTCCTTTTGTAAGGACATTAATAAACATATGACTGACCTTCAGTAAAACATTTATGGTTCCCTCTGAACAAAACATAATTATGATGATTTGTCCAGGAATAAATGGCTTCTGACAGTTGTTTTGGATAATATCTGCTGTAAACTGAATGATATCAGCAGAGATTTGAGCAATTGTAATGCTTTGTGTTTCATCCAGGAAACATTGCAATCCCTATTAAGAGACAGTAGCTTTGGCTGCAGGGCCATTTAAGTCCAAGTAACCAGATCTTACCCAGAGTATAATAATTCTAGAGGGACATGGCGATCCCCCTGTGCTTTGTGTTGTTCCTCAAATCTGTATGCACACACTGAGATTGCCTCACACACTCAAACACGCCAAAACTTCAGCCCTGTTATCTAACTCAACCCTCCAGGCTGAATCACAGTGGTAGACAGAGTCTATAGTATGGGCCTAAAAATTCACATGGACAGAGCATTAAACACAGATGTGAAATGGTTTGACTTTCATTAGTGTAGGAAACAAAATCCTTCAGAATATTGTTGAATTACACTGTCCACCAAATGGCAAGTATTATATAAATAAGTATTATATAAATATAAGCCGCAAATTGATCGATCTGACTACCACGCAAGAAACAGGTCAAAGCTTGGTTTATATGCATGCTGAAATGTGGAACCAGAAAAACTGCTGGCAAAAATTCTCAATGTGAGTTGATTAATTTCTTTTCCTATATTGGACGATGCTGCATTTTGAGTTAGTGCCTTATTCTGAGATTTGAAATTAATCAAATATGTAAACAAAACATCCTTGTAGTTTTCACTTGCAAACAACTGCTATTGTCTCATATTACACACGCTGTCTCACACATTATAAGCTATGGGGGTGGAGAATGAAACAGACAAAATTAGAACAAGTGAGAGGGGGGGGTGGGGGGGTTCCCTCTCCTACAGGGAAAACATAAATAGACTGGAGGAGTGTTATGGCAATGGATTTGCCATTGCACTGTTGTATGTTGTGCTCAGATAGGCTTTATTTGGGTCAACCATATGGAAAGTAAATGCTTCATAGATGCTTGCTACTTACCATTTGGAAGCTTGTGACTGTTCTCCATCAGCCATGTGAACAGGTTGGCAAAGTTGCAATTGCATACCCAGGGGTTGCCCTCTAGCCTCACCACCCGCAGGGAGGGCAACTGACTCAGTGCCCCCACCTTTAGGGAAGACAGTGCATTACGCTCCAGTTCCAGTTCTCTCAGAGAGGTGAGGCCCAGGAAAGCATCCTCACTCACCATGCTCAGATATGGGTTGTTGCCCAGTCGTAGTTTGATCAGGCTACGGGACTCCCCAAACGTCCCCTTAGGGATTTCAGTCAGATTGTTGCTGCCCAGGTCCAGGAACACCAGCCTGGAGGAGGTGCTGAGTGTCCCCGGCTCTATGTGGGAAAGGGAGTTGTTCCGGAGGTCCAGGTAGACCAAGTCACTGTACAGAACCAGGAAGTCTGAGGGGATGCGGGGTATCCAGTTGTCAGCCAGCAAAAGCCTGCGCACATCCAAGGGGATCTCATCGGGTAGACGGGTCAGCCCACGGCCGCTGCAGTCCACAGTGTGAGGATCTGGGCACAGGCAGGTTGCTGGGCAGTTTTCCCCCCGGGTCCATAAGACAGAGGACAGCAAGATGAGGATAGGTTGGAGCCAGCAGACACATGGCAACATGGTCAAGGGGGTGAAATGAATGAGGTGGAAAAGAGGCTCGGGGTCAGGGTGAATAAGAGAAGGTGGGTGGGGGTAGAGAACAAGAGGGTGAGGGTCAGAGGGTAGGAGATCAGGACAAGGGAAGGGAAGGGGAAAGTGAAAGGGGGTGGATGGGGATCAATCCTCGTGAAGGAACATCCTGCAGTTGTGGAGATGAAAATCGGCTCAGGAACTGTGAGGCAGCAGAGCAGCGGCGAGAACTGTTTTCCAGGAGAACATGAAGCAAGCTGCTCGGATAGAATAGCAGACTGCCTGCTTTGAAAGAGCAAAGAGAGGGAGATAGTAAGCAGTAGGGAGCGGGAGAGCAAGAAAGACGAAGCTTAACAGAGAGGGGAGGGTAGCTTAAGAGAGGTAAATAGACACGAGCGAGCTGGGAGTGATGAGAAGCCGGGGGCACAGACAAGGGAGAGGGGGGTTGAGGAGGGGGCTCTGTCCGCCACGCTACCCCACAGTTGATCTGGCAGCAGTGACAGACAAAGGCAATAAGGTCTCTGACACAAAAGGATATATGAAGCTGTGATTCAAGCATGACAAGCAAAGAGTATCATCGTTGCATCCCTCCATTAGTCCCAGGTCTCTATGTAGAAAAGGCTGACGGTCTGAAACGAGAGAGAGAGAAGCTCGCGGAACATCGCTGAAGTGTGTGGTAAGGCTGCCCCCCCACCCCCCCACCCCCCGCTATTATTCCTTCTCTATCTCCCAGTGCCCTGCAACATGCTGTGAAAACACAGCACAGCTCCAATGTTAAACCCTATCCAGCACCGTTTCAAGCCTGAGTGGCTGTGGGGGGAGAATCCAAATGTCCAGGAAGGAGCTTCATGGATGTAGATCGCAGTGCTGAGCTGCACACAGCCATGCCAAGCCAATGCCTGCCTCTGCATCTACCATGGTTTATCTCATGCCTCTCCCCTCTCCTTATTTCCAGGGAGGCGTGCCTGAACCACGCTGTCAACATGTGATGTCACTTCCTATAGTGTGAAGAAATGACAGTCAGTTGTATCTGGAAAAATCTGAAATATTTATTTACGATGCTGTTATGACGCTTTATTTTAAAGTGTATTCAACTGTATGTCCTTAAGCAAAATAAAAAATAAGATTGAGGCAAATTATATTGAGGCATTTTACATTCCCCTTGTCTTCCATACATTCATATTTAAACCTTTCTCCTGCTTTGTAATCCTTTGACAATAACAAGCCGTTGCTTTGACAGTAAGCCTCAGTCGTTTGATGATTTTGGAGAATATCTTAATTAAACACAGCCTGTCCTTTGGAGAATCTTCATTAATTGTGTATACAAATGGAAAGCTGTGACCTTTTAAATTATACGGCATTAGCCTTTACTCACTTATTTTGTTCCCACAATGCCAAGCATTAGCAAACTGCGCTTTGGTGTAGAATAAAAAGTCCCAAAGCAGATCACCTGTCCACTTGAAAAATGAGCTTTACATTGATTCATTTGCCTTTTCATTTGTGTGTTTTCATGACCTCAGTATTTTGGATTGTAAAACAGGGGCGCCATGAGTCTCAAACAATAATGGAGAGAAGACGATTAATTCACAATGTGTATTGAATGCAATTAGGCCAAGGTAAATGCAATTAGACCAAGGTTGTTTCAGGAGGAGAGTGAATGAGACCTGTGGAGATGAGGGTAGCATGAAATTTCAAAGGAACAAGCACTGTCATGGATGGTTAATTGTGTATTTCCAAGAAGATAATACACTGGAAGAGCAAATTTAATACATTAATAAGTTTACAGAAGTATTCACGAGGATGAAATTGCACACACACACACACACACACACACACACACTTGCACCTTATGATAACCAGTTGGCAATAGCATCTAACTCACTTCATCACAGGTAATCTAATAATACCACTCCTCGCTTGAGGCATTCACTGAAGTCAGATGAGTCTGCAGCATCACCAGTGATGTTGACTTTGTGCCACAGGGAAGAGAAGAAGCTCTTTCATCAAAAAAACAGGAGGCTTTGATCACAGTCAGCATATATCAACTGGAAAGCATTAAAAGCTGAGGCAGCTTCAAATGGTTCCAAGGATACACATTTCAACTTTACATTATACTGTGATAATTCAGTTAAGTGCAGCTGTTGGTTTACATATAATGCTTAAATATTTGCTGTCTCAGGGACAGTTTAATGAGAGAGCCTCCTTCAGGATGGCACAGAGGATAATTCACAAAAATCGTTATAGCCCACTTCAATTTCTGCCTGTCCTCACATCACAGCTGCTGCTTTAGAGATGCATTCTGTCTTTTTGTGGACAAAGATGCCAATGAATTTACAGTAAATCTAATACAAGATACAGTGTTTTTCTTTTGTTTTGTTTTTATTGGTTTCTATTTCGTAACACTTTACCTTAACTTACCTAAACTTTAACAACCATTTTGCATTTAGAAGTATAATACAAACATTTAATAAATAGTATAAAACAAACTACAATGTAGCTTAGAGCAGAACTGTTTATTCCTGTATTTGTCAACAACTATTTCTCTCCCAGTTGGCCACAGCAAGTGGAGGCTGGGGTGGAAACAGAAAATTAATGATAATACAGTAAAATATTGTTGTAATTATATTAAAAATGTCTGCATAGAAGAAGTTATAATTGGTGACAAACATGTCACCAAACACATCCTTATAGCTGGTTACAGCTACATTATGTTATTAAGAATTTATTAAATGTTTATGTTCTGTAGTCCTTATAAGTTCTAATAGGGGGGTTCACATTTGCTATATTTCAAAATCATTTTCTTTATGTGGTGATGCAGTAAAAATCTATGAAATGATACTAGTATTTGCAAAATAAAAAACCAAGTAAAGACTGTTTATCACACCTGTTCTAGCTCCTGAGTCTGTTATTGGGTGGTATTTTTGTAGGTTGAAATGTCCATTCTTATTCTTATTGCAATTAAGACAGCATCGAGTCTAAACTGATCTTTTCTCCTACAAATGCTAAAGTCAATCAAAACACATTTAAACTGCATAACAATGCAGATAATTGCTTTCACATTAATTGATTCCTGAATGAAATGAGGTATGTGTAGGCGGGCATGTACTATGTATACTGTGAGATTCATTTGTCTCGATCCTGTTCTTCACTGTTGTATTTTTACCTCGCAGCTGCAAGGATGTAAGAGGGGAAACATGTTCTTGGATTAAAAAAAGGTACATGTTAAACAAGATACCACATTTCCTCTGCCCTGTTTCTGTCAGCTGATTAATTGCTAAGCAGCTCAGATGAAATGGACTTAGAGATACTTAAAATGGAGATGGCTCACATTGAAATGCAACTAGAGCACTGCCACAGATATAATGGCCACTCTGTTGCTGAGGGTGGTCATGCAGCTGTCTAATCTCCAAATGTGATCCCAAAAGACTCTTGACAACAATTTGTCTGTGTAAAAAGCCCTGAAAATGTGTTTGTATAGTAGTCCTTTCTGTCCGCTGGCTAGTCATCCAGGCATGTTAGAGTTGCATTCACAATCACTTAAAGGGGCTATTTGAATGTGTTTTCTTGGCGGGAGTGGGCGGTGGTGATTGTCGCTTGACAAGAGATTCAGCCAGATTCTGCAGATTGGAGGCTACAGTAGCCAGGGCTAGCTGGTTAGCATGCTAACTTAAGTAGAAGACAAGAGGTGACAGAAAAAAGAGTTAACATTGGTGTTGCTTTCCTTCACTCGTGACAGCTCTTAATGAGTAAAGGAATCAAGTTTGATTTTGAACTCGCATAGTTTCTTCTAGACTAGTAAATAATCGGCTGTTAATGCTAACGTTGGCTATAGCACGATCAAAACTTACAAATAGCTCAGGTTACATTAAATTGTTGTGTTGCTTTTTTTTTTTGCTTACAATTTTAGCCTTATTAAATAAGGTCAGAGATTGTAGTTATGTTTAAATATACAGTACATAAATACTGTCAGAAGTCATACAGACATACAGATCCCAACCTTTCCCAAACCATAACCAAATGCTTTGAGTGTCTAAACATAACCATAAAAAAGTTTAATAATGCTGTAGTCACTAAAATTTGGTATTGAAAATCCCTGTAAATGTACAGGAATTGCAACATTAAATTTATTCGCTATTTCACAAACTTAAAGTTGTGCTCAATTTATGTCCATGACACGAAATCAATAGATTATATTTGGTGTACCTGTACATTAACTGACGTGAGACCGGGTTGTATAACTACAACAAGGACAAGGCTTTAGTGCTTCTATCAGCACAGTGAAAAGGCTCTGACATTGCTTGCAGCCAACAGGAACAAAAGTAAAAGACAGGAGGGGCACTCCTACACAGGAGTACACTCCTGCTGAGGATCTGGCCCCATGCAATAATGAGGGTCACTCATATAAAAAATCATCAGGGAAAACCAAAGAGGTTTGAACACTCTTGGCCTCCTAAGAGACCCTCTCACGATCCACACACTGAGCTCCATGGGATCTACTACAAATGGTGATGTAATTTTTCAAGAGACGGACTGAAGGGACTGAAGATGAAAAATTATTCAGTTGGCTAAATCTGGCACATTTAAATCATGATCATGTCAATTAAGGTGCATTGTCCATGATAGATAAATTGATAGATGAATAAAAAATATTATCTACAGTAGTAAAAGCAATTCACTGATATTGTAGGCTGGCATTCCCTATTTAATAGTCGTTTACTCTTGTCCTCATGCTGTTTCTGTTTTGTTCAGTAGTCTATATTTGTCTGACTACACGAGACAATTTTTTCAAGTGGTAGCTGTTTGATTTGGTTAAAAGCTTTAAAATGTTTGTACGACTTTTCTGAAATATCTACAGGTAAGATAAAAGTGAAATGCATGCATTCACAGGACCATAAAGGCATTGAAGAACATGTGAGTCACATATGTTGCACACAATATGTGGTTGAAACAAGGACCATCTAATCTAAACCTGACCTGAATGACTTTGTCCACAGATAAAGTAGAGCTACAGTAGTAGCAACTTTTTCTCTGCTACATAGCTACAGAGCTTCAGGACAAAGAAAAACTACTTTGACAGCAATGTCATCCATTTATCTTAACTGTGACAAATATATGTTTTACAAATAATGTGCGGTTCCAGAGGTGAGAGGACTGAAGATTCCTTGTTTTCCTTCACTTTGTTCTCTGCTAACCTTGAATACCCGAGGAAAACAATGTTAAATTGAGTGTCCACAAGAGGAATGGATGGAGTATTGCTTTCTCAACAGCTGCTCGCACAAATTGATTTCCATGTCATTGCAGCAATGACACGTAACTGAGGTGTTAAAAGCAGTGTGCATGTAACATGTGGTGGGGTGGAGGGGTGACCTTGTCAGAGGAGACACAGCATCAGTTCAGGTTTATCTTACTGACGTGTCCTCAGGTTATCACGTGGGTTAAAATACAAGGAGCAAGACTTTGCCGCATGATTAATGACTAGCAAATCATGGTTTACACTGTAGTTAGACTAAAACAATGTGAAACTTAAAATCAGAAATATGATAAAATCCAAAACATGAAATGTCAAAAGTAGAATTATCTTCTTTGCCTCCAATGAGTGAAAAAATACATCAGAAATAATCTAAACAAGCAAATGTTTTGATGTCTAGTTTCAGTATAACCATTGCTCATATATCAATTCCATGACTTTACTTAACATTCAGCCAGTTTCTGGAGAATTGACTCAATATAATTTATTTATTTATTTTTTATTTTTTTTATTTTTTTTTTTAAATCTACTCATTCAGGGGAGTTTCACTGAGAGCCACACTCGCATTATTACACATATTCTCTGCAGTCTGAGAGCTGCCTTGTACAACCGCTGTCTGATCCGTTGGCCACTGAGCAGTTCCCCCTGGAGCAGTTGAGGTTAAGGGCCTTGCTCAAGGGCGGTAATGAAGGAGGAGCAAGTATTATTTCCCTTTGTTGTGTTGTTCCAGCGTTCAGACTGGTGACCTTCTGCATCTCTAACCTCTCGCAACCACTGTCACTTAGCTACAGCTGTAGAAAAGCAGTTAGAAACCTGTTGCATAAAGTAAAGCATTATCATGCAGATTTACAAATGAGATGGCATCATGATAAAATTTACGATTAGTGTATAATATCCCACTGAGCTAGAGATCAGATAACATTGTACACATGAACATGCTTTACATACAAGCATGCCATTTCACATGCAACATGACATCTATCACTGTAAACTGAAAATGCCATTCAATACCACTTCAGTATATTTGTTTGTTTTTTTTTAAGCGGTTGTGGCCATCTGCCCTCTTGTAGCTAAAAATCAACCAACTGTCCGAGTGCAGCTGCATATGAAGACGAATTAATCCCACATCAGATACAGATTAGATGAGAAAGGGGATAGTGTGTGGTTGTAAATGAAAGAAAAAGCTGCAGGAAAAAAAGTCCTGCAGCCATGATGTGCAGTATTTTACCCTGCAGCCAGGGGGATTAGTTTAGGTTTACAGGAAAACTAATCTTCACAGGATTTAACCACCACAGACTGTGGTTATCTTAAAGAATTAAGCAATTTTATCCCTTCCCATTACACATCTCCATAGTTGATAACTTGCAGACATCTGTATATCTACGTCAAGAGGCCCTCTATGACTCTCACATGCCAGTCAAAGTCCTCTTTGACTCTTCTTCCTCTCACTGGCTAATTACTTCATTTCTGACCCCTCCCCACCTATGGTCTCTGCTCAAAGCAAGAGTAGAAGAAGTGTAAACAGAGAGGGAAATGCTAACAACATGAAAAGAAGGGAAAAACAACCCTGCAGGTTATTTTTTGTGTGTCACAACCATTATAAATCAACAGTGGTGCTCCCAGTGTGCCGAGTAAATGTGGGCCCTCAGTAGGAGGGCCTTCCCCATGGATCAACCAGTGTGAGAGCAGAGAAGCTAAGCATTCTCCTGCTGCAATTAAAGAACAGCCCATCAATAAATGATGAATGTCAAACACAGCATGATGTTTGGCCTGGTAAGCAGACTAGTAACCTATGTAGATTCATGGTCACAGCAGGGCAGGAAACAAGGAGTGGCATGGTGGAAACACAGAGAGCGGAGACAAGAGGATGTGAAGAGGACGCTGCTGCAAATGTCACTTTGTCCCTTTCAACACTTCTTGGAATGTGGTGGTGGACATTCAAGATGCAGCAGCAGCTGTCATTTCTTAAGCCCTCCGCTGACATTTGGGATTCTGGGCAGCCTGCCCTACCCCAGCACAGGAAGTGCGATGAGGGACAGCGGTGTTCTGTATCAGCCAAGGGCACAGTGGAAGGGATGGCTCAGGACGACCACTGGCATCATAGCAGTGGCACCAGAGAGCATTACTGTAACTTAACACAGTGTTTTCCACTGTAGGGTAGGAGCTGAACTCTGGCAACCCTCTCGTGACACAACTTTCCAAAGGTTAAAGGAAAGGGTAGAACACCTGAGGACAAAGTAGCACCTAATATTTCATGTCCTCAGATGACATGTGTCACCATGTCACCATGTCCCACATAACTGTGTTTTAGCTCTGTTTACAATTGCAATATCTGCCAAAAGCAACACTAGTGCTATCGCTATTGCATGACAAGCAGGCCTCCTCGCAGCTGCGGGTAGGGTTCCTCCTTTTGCCTTTTACCAGCTGGAGGTGAGTGAGATGAGTCAGAGTTTTAGAGAGTTTTTCTCTGTGTGTAGTCAAAGCCCACAGTGGTCCAAACCGAGTTCCTTTCTGCTCTGTCCAACAACAAAAAAAAACATTATGTCCACTTAGATTACACAATACCTGTGCAAAACACTGCTGACACGCAGTCTTTAATATCAGCTTTTCAAAGTTAAATGACCTTCTGGCCACAAGGGGGGGGGGGGTCTAAGTACATCATGGGTACATTTTCCATACCTTTGGTAATGTAAAAGCTGTAGTGTGAGACCTTTACGTATAAATGTTCACACAATCGATGCCAGCTAAATCTCTCTGTATTTTACGAAATACCAGTGTTTTAAATCTGGTATCTGCTGCGACGTTCCCGAGCTGGCGCACCGTGTTTTATGTCAACCAGCAATGGTTGGTTTGCCAGAGCTGAAGAGGAGAGCAACTGTAGCTACAGAGATGAAGCAGGCTACAGCTAACAGGGGTATGGTGGAGCCTATGGCAGAAAAGCCTGGGAAGCCACGAGAAAAGTTTCTGATGCTTCTAATAAAAAATGAACTCAGCGTTTAGCTGAAGGATTACAGTCTGAAAAAGAAAGTGCTTGAAGGCAAGGACAAACACGGATTACCACTGGTGTGATTTTGGAAACAGTATTTGTGTAATTACTCTCACTTCACAGGCACTTAAGCCCTTAATTTGACAAAAAGATACACCCAACATTACTTTTCCTTTCATTTGGTAAGTATATGTAACAATAATGTATTAATATCTTTTTACATTTTTACATCCATTTTATATCTTTATTCTTTCTTTTTTTTGAAGAATTTTGATTTGATGCACTGAATTCAAGTGAAACCTAATTGTTTACTGTGGAAATTTTATTTTAAGTCAGTGAAGGTGAAACACCGTTGTCAAAGGGTTTTAATGCTGTGACTAGGAGGATAAAAAGGGACATTTGTGTATAAGTCAGCATTAAGAAGGTGCCTAATTGCATACATTTAATGAGAATATATACAGAAGTGCTTACCATCTGGTTCATCTTGTCACTTTCCACTTGAAGTTGAAGCATCATGGGGTGATTACTGTAAATGACCATCTGCCAGTCTTGCTTTCTGATGGTCTCTGTAGTATTTTAGACTTCAGAGTGACACGATCTCATTCGCTTTCAAGAAAGCCATTAGGTTCGAGTTCGTAGCGGGCCCCTATATGAGTGAAATCTATCAGAGTCATGTGATTTTCTTACCCACAATTATCTGTAGAAATATGGTGGAGCAGCAGACACCCTACTGTCCCACAGACTGAAGCACTTTCAGTAAAGCCCTGCCTTTCCTGCCTTTCCTGTCTCTCTACACTGTCACTATCAATAACAGTTGAAATGGCCAAAAATATAACAAAACAAATGTTGGACCTAAAAGAAAAACTTGGAGCAGTTTGTCAGTCACAAACAGATGCAGTTGAGAGGCCACAGGTACAAAAACAAAGTACCCTTCGCCTGACATCATGTCTGATGTCATTCAGTGTTTGTCTCAAAGTCCAAAGCACAAAACATCAACATCCACTGTGTGATAGGTCCAGAAGATTTCAAGAGACTGCCAGCTGTAAGCTTCTGGGCTTTTTAAAGACATTATGAAGACTAGGTCAAAACCTAGTATATGTATTTAATTATTTATATTTAATACAGCCAAATACAAAAAAAAAACAAAAAAACTCCACAGTGCTGTAAAAAGGGAAAAGATTGGAAAACTCAAAATTTCGACTTCATTTCTTTAGATAGATTAGGCTGTCAGTTCACCCCACTTTTTTTTTTCTTCTGTTAACTCATTACATTATCATGACTTTGAATTTTTACTTTTGTCAATTTACATTAAGTTAAAGTAATTCAGATCTGTATGCTATCCAGTCACAATATGCCTCAGTTTGACTGACATGATTGTCTGAAGTGCATACCTTGTTCATTATCACCATCTTCATTATGGTTTATATTTTTTTAAATTTTGAACATAAAGGTGATCTGACTATAAAGAGAAAGATAACGGCCTGCATCATGTAATTTTTTTCATATCAGGAAAAAGAAGGATTTCTGGGAAATATTAACCTCAGTGCAGTTCATGCTGACAAGTAGAGTCTACTGTATGTGAATAAGCTAACAATGTTTCCAAACAACTTAAATTGATGAGCTAAGTAAACAATCCATCTGACATTTGGTCATGCTCATGATGATGAGCTCTAAAAAGTTATAATTAACCCAACTGAAACTTGAAACTGACAAACATATCTAATTACACTAAATAATGAAACAAGTTTATTTTTAAAGGCTTATTTTTAAAACGTATAATTAGATTTTGAAGGATAAAGTAAACAACACGGAGTGAAAATTGTTTTCCTGCATTCCCCAGCTAAAGACAACAAGTTAGCAGAACTGTCTCTTTGTAGTGAATCAGGTTAAGAGTCTAAGTCATCAGGATTAACTCAATAGTTTCACTTGTTTTTGGTAAAACAACTAACAACCAGCAATTGTCAGTTATGCTAAAAAAAAGATGCAGTTTTACAGTGAGGATACCTTTTAGTTCCCCATATCTGCCCTGAAGTATTGTTTTTTTTTGGTAATTCAGTAAGAATATCAGCTCCTTCTATGACTTCTGTTGGTCCTCAGCCCACACCTTGAGAACCAGCTGTTTTTGTGTGTGCCTGTGGGCCTGTTCACGGGGGTGTTATGAAACGGCACTGTGAGATTTGAGCTGTCACTGGTCATTGTTGCCTCGGCCTCTGTCTCCCTGTCAGCTGTCGGTCGTTTCTGTGCGTCAGAGGGAACAGAACCATGACTGAAGTCTCACAAACTGAATCACTGATCTGTGCGCTGGATTGACGGTTGTAAATACCCTCAAGCAACAGGACAGGGGAATGACGTGCATATGGGAGGACCAACAAAAACACAATCAACTGTCAGTTATCAGTGACATGTAGTGATTAGGGACACTGCAAGCCTGGGTATACGTTATAAATTGCAGGGTGCTTGCGTTATGGAATACGTGGAAAGTTAAGTGAACCCAACCCTGGCAGCAATGAGGATGCCTTATTACTCTCCATCAATCTATCTAAAGGTATCGGTCTCTCATTCTTGGCCAGCTGGCTTTTTAAAGATGAAGCTAGTGCTGCAGAAATCAAGATACTGTGAAGAGAAACATAGTAGCTACATCCTTCAGCCCTAAGGATGAGCTCTGATTAACCATGGCACCCTAACTGTGTCATCTCCCAGCATGAGAAAAAGCAGGTGAGAAAAGGGGGAAACAAGGCAGAAAGACACAGAGAGAGTGAAAAGGCCTAAATGTAAAAATAAAGAGGATTAAGCCTGAGAAAGAGAGATGGAATCCTAAATATAGCTATAGCGCCATAGAATGAAGACCACAGATACACAAATCTGTGACAACTTCCCTCACATTTTTCCACTCACGTTGTTCACCACTCGACGAGGAGTGTGCCCTGTCAACCCAGGACTCTCCCCTGACTTGTCAACCGCCAACACACACCTCCCTAGCCGTGCCAACTGCCAGGGCAAATGAGATGGTCGGTTGATCTCACGGAGGGTTTGTATTACCCTCGTGCAACCGAGAAGCTCAACTGCTCTCTCTCTCAGATGCGCTATTGAGGGAAGTGTTTATGTGGCGATTAGAGTTTAACTATGCCCTCAGATGCCTGAATTTGTGTAACTCTCTCGCCACCAGATTTAGCTGCCATCTAAGTGGTGTCAGCAGCTCAGACCCAAACAGTTCTTGTCATGTCACTGTCAACACCTAACAGGTTCATTTCTGTGGAATGTGTTGCAGCTATGATTTAATTTGGATACTTATTGTGAATATACTCACATATGGTAATAAAGGCTCTCAACATAAATACTAAAACACACTTCATACACACTTCTGATCCATGTCTGGGATCCTACCACAAATCCCAGGTGTACTATAGTAATGTGCATTATCTGCCACACTGTCCTTTTTGATATTGAGCGTGCAGGAACCAAAGTTCAAATATAAATCCTACATATAGTGGCTTTAAATCCTTTAAGCTGCACTAATCCATATTTTTCTATCAACAATACATCAAATGACTACATGTATTGACATAGTGACAAACACATGAAGAATTATCCCCAGACTCTGCAGTTTCTCTCCCCTGTGCAGAGCATTTCAGCAACTTTTTTTCTGATGAAAATCAAGTTTTTAACCTTAACATGTCCATATGGTGTTTATTATACAATACAAACATATCATGAGCAAAATAAACAGTCAACATTATAACTGCAGTGAGCCAATGACAATCTCATCATAATGGATTCAGACAGCCAGGGTTTTAGCCATAAGCCATATAACCTAAGAAACCAATCCCATCAACTTGCAGGGATGGGATGGGTTGGGTGGGGGCAAAATAAACCCAAAACCTTGTCAGTACAGAGAGCAAGAGTTTGCATTAGCACAACCACTAATACTGTCTCAGCCACTGCCAGTTGCAAGCTAACAAACAACATAAACAAATAATTACGCTAACCGTTCTCATACATCTGCAAGTTGAAGATTTTGATGCACAACAGACTCCTCGTCTGAGTCTGGGTCTGACTGAGGCTCAAACATGTGGCTGAGTCTCTCCAATGTTTCCTCTAATGTTTACAATCTTTATACACTCTGCTCTTTCACCTGTCAACCTAGTGTGAGCAGCAGTGATGGGCGGGGCACAAGGCCTGATCCAGAATTTTCAATGAGGAAGAAAGCATCGATGTGCTTCCAGCCCCAGTTTCCCTTTTTCTTTTCACTTTTTATGTGGGAAAACCATGTTAAACAAATAATTAATCAAAGCAGAGAATTTTTATATAGTGCAACACATTGTTTTAGTTTTCTTTTGGCAGAACCAAGAGTGTTGGTCTGTAATTATGGGAATTGTTATTGTAAGTAGAATAGCCCACATACAGGGTAAGACAGGAGGGTTGTTTCTGTATAGGCTATGATTAATATCAACAGCATTAATATTCCTTATCAATATACCTTATTAAGGGATATTAATGTATGCGGGCTATACTACTTACTATGCATTATGTGAAAAACAATATAAACATATTTGTAATATCTCTAATTACAAATCTGGAGTTTTTTATCACATTAATATATTGTGCATTTCAAACTGATGAGAGTCATGAATCTTCATCACATTGAAAATTACATCAATCAAAATCCGTGTTCGGTAACTCTCCACCCACGCACACTTTCCCCAGACTCATCTAATCGTATTTATCTCTGGTGCAATCCCTTTAATTTTGGGACACAAAGATGAGTGACCATGCTACAGTGTCACAACATCATCAGTCAGTCATTGTCTCTGTCTCTGCACACACTCTCCCACAGAGATACACACACCACAGGCACAAACGCATAATAGATTTGCAGAGGAACAGAAACCAAGGGCAGCCTCTTACACCCAGCAGCCCTCAGGCTCTGTGGAGCAGTGCTAGTGGAAAGGGCAATGTGACTGGCTTTCCAAGTGAAGTCTCTGCCTTTGCTCTCGGTCTGGCTACTGTGAGCATGTTAGAGACAAAAAAAGAAAATATAAGTGCTGCTCATGACGGCAGACAATACTACAGGAGGCACAGATGGACCCATGAGGCTAAGATTAAGAGAACATCTGTTTCTCATGTAACTCTCTGGCTAGAAACAAGAAGACCACTGCACTGCTGTTACAGCAATATATATCATAATATAGATATTATTCTCATTTATTTAATTTCTTCAGAAGAAATACATTTAAGTTTTGAATTAAGTATTTTAATTCGGTGAAATGTCAGCCATTGTCAGCAGTTTGGCTACTTAAGCACTGCACCAGCACATGTCACTGTCCCTGTCATGCGTCCATCCATACTAAGGTTGTTGTACATCCAGTCATTATGACAGCAGTCAAATTAAATCAAGCTGACCAAAGTTGCCTGTCACAGTATCACTCTGTGGCGTGAAGATAATGTTTTGACATTGCTAAGCTAAAGCAAATGATTACAATGTTAAATAATATGTGGGCATTTTACTTTAAGTGGCTGACCCACCATGTTTTCTAACAGATACATTTAAAAATGTGACATTTATATAAAAGAAAAAGAATAAATAAACAGCAGCTTCCATACCAGTCATGAATATTCCTTATTTTTCTTACTGCACAAAATTATACGATATTTCTCTTTTAATTAAAAAATATTCTCCAAAGCTCAGCTAAAGAGTATAATTATTTGTTTTAGGTCATATGAATGGTTTTTATTATTGTTGTGGTTGTTATTGGCTGGTTGTCATTATTTAATTGAAAACACGATTTATTATTGAAAAAATGATTTGTCTTGGGTAAATTGCACCTCATTAATAATCTACCACTATCTTTTAAAGGTAAAAGGCCCTTTGGCATTTACATGCACATGAAATTTGTGACTTTCCTCACAGGAAAAACAAAGGAAGATTAGGCTTTTGTTATTCTACTTTTTCTAACTGTCAGCAAATCCCATGAAAGACTAGAGGTGAAATATTCCATATCTCAATAATTTCTGACTTATCCAGTCTGCCTGAGGCTGTAACAGGTCACAGCTATTTAGCTTTGCTTTTTAAAAAAAAAAGACTATGTCTTTAAACAGCTGGGCAAACTGGAGTAAATACAGCATCTGTTAGGGACCATTTTCAGCTGTGGATTTATATAGATTTGGTGCTCTAGTGAGTATTTACAGCAGCAGAAACATTTACGTGGAATTGACTCAAAATAAATGACAGTGTCTGTGTTAATTGTAACTGACTCACTGATTCTTAATAGTTTTTGGACAACAATGGAGTCCTATGGCACAGAGGAATAGCTGTATTAGGCTCTGACAGTTTTACAACAATAACAATACTTGTTTGTAGGAACAGTTCATTGTTGGCCTTGGTGTTTTCATTAGTGTCCCAAATTGCCAGACTGTTTTATTAGAGCAGCATTCAGCACAGCAAAACATTCACTTGGGACGCTCTGATAAACAACCTATTTTTTCATTAAGTATGTGGATTTATTGTTTCTTGTGTTTTTCCAGCAGATACTTTTTTTTTTGTAAAAATTAAAATAAATAATCAGATGGTGTTTTTAAGTGTATGTGAATTTAATCTACATGGAAATACTGCCTTGTGTGAGTTACAGTGTGGAAATAGCCAAGAGAGCTAAATCTGACCAGGGGTCTGACATTCATTTTGAAAATAATCCACCTGTTCAATTACTTGAAAGCACAGTATATCATTATTGTGATAATGCAGTAACCTTTCACGTCAGTGCATAGAGGATGGTTCAGCACAAGGTTCATCAGTTTTACTTCAACTGAGGATCTGCTGGGAAAGTGGGTCTTAAATCCTCTGTGGATTGGCCACAAAACACTGCAGAGAGCCCATTGTGAAGATGTCACACATTTGGAGCACTCAGTGACGGCAGAAGTCCCCCAGGGTCAGGCACATGCAAAAATAGATCGGCTTTGATTGATGGACTGAAATACAACCAGGGATTTTCATTGAGAACTGTGATTCATATATTCAAGTAAGAGATCACGCTGTGAAAGTCTGCGAATGTTCTTATTCGCACACTACACATACACCACAGTATGGACATTTTTTAGAGAGAACCACGACAGCTAAGGTATCACATGTAGCTTTTTTTTTTATGAGGACACATGCCAAATGAATTGTAATCTGCTGATGCGGGGACACGGAAGTCACATGACGCCTAATGACCTTGTCAGCTGCCAGAGGGATGGGTTGATTGACAGGCCTTTCTCTCTTCTCTCTGACAGCTGCCTCCCAGACTTCAGCAGCAGAAGCAAAATAATGGTTCTCCCAGATTGAAACAAGAAAGGTCCGGGCATATTTCATTATTATGGAGGGAGTTCTGAGCATCTGAGGACAATCGACAAGTTGTCAGTGTGGACCAGTCACCACCCACGTCACAACCGAAACCCATCATGCTTTTGTGTTATGACAGGCCAAAAGACAAATCAAAGCCATTACATCAGCAAGAGGTCAGCTCCTCCTTGACATATCTGCTAGATCCAGCTGCTAGCCAGGGTGTTATTTAGGTTTTAACCCAGCCATAAATCATCAGCTATGTTTTGATTTCTCTCTTCAGCTGCAAATGTGAGGCCATTTTCCTTGAGCTCAGGGCAGGCGAGTCCCTCATTGTTTCAGGTTTTGTCACACAAATGAGCACAACAACTGCTGTCTTTTCAAACAGTTCAAACATCCGTCATGAAGATTTCTATGACGGTGTTCTTTGCAGCACTTAGGCTTTCTCAAACATCTTGGCTTGAGACTGTTTTGTCATGTCCACAGCTGCACACCACACATCATCACTAATGTGTGTCCAGCAAAGGCTCAGAGGTCAAGAGGTCCAGCTGAGAGATGGCTCAAAATGATGACATCATTAGTTCAGTGCCACTGGGCAGCGTGATGACAGGCAGAGGGCATGCAGGGTGGCACTGCAGGGTGGAAGGACAAAAATAACACGAGTGTAAATTTCTGCCTCCTCCTCTTGACCAACAGAAACATGCTAGCATTCTCCATCTCACACTTCGCTCTCACATGGTGTCTGGCAGTGTACACTCAGTCTGATGTTACCAAATACAGTCAGTTGTGTCCAAGAGGGGTGTTGAAATCCAAGGTTAACACTGTTTGTGTTGGCAACTTCATGAAATATGTGCTTGTGTTTCAAGTCTGTCCAAAGGAAGATGAAATTATACAGGGTGCTATACGTAGGGACACTGAGACGGAATGCATAATTTCACTCAAAGGCACATTAACTTTGAGACAGCTAATGAAAGAGATGGAAACACAGAGCCACAGACAATTTCAATTGGTGCAAGTTGAGGCAGGCGGAGATAGTTGCCAAGGAGATAAGTCCTGTGAGCGTGAGGTGTGACTTCTGCGTCACTGATTCTTTTTTTCTTTCATTTAGTATTCCCCCCTCCTCTATTCACTCCTCAGTCCTTCCCTATTACGTCAGACATCAGGTCTCAGCACCCCCACATCACTGAGGACAAGTAGGTGGGGGCCTCATCTGTTTTCCTTTTTCCAAGATCACCATGAAAGTCATGGCTTCACATGTGATGAGAGGAGCAAAAATATTTCTGACTGTCACCAAAGCCCATCTCTCTTCTGTTCATATCTAGTCAGCAAGTGTAAAGATGTCCTGTCAGCACATGCTCTGAGCACACACACACACACACTCACACACAGGCGCGCGCACGAACACGCACGCACACACATTCCCACCTTATTAGCAATGGGCTGTCAGACACTAACCACTATTTTTAATCATTTTGAAAAGACAAAACAGGAATACATTTCTATGTAAATTTTCTGTAAAGGATCATCACTGCCACTAGATGTAGCACTAGACCACCAGCATCTCAGACCAAAACAAACCCCCCCAATCCACCCCACGGTCTCAGTTAGCTGTTTTATTAGCACAGTGAAAGCGGCTATTAAACACACAACAAGAAGCACAACTGAATAAAGTTACCCTGTGTACACCAGAGCCAACACAAACAGTACAGCAACAACCATTCGCCCACTGCTAGCCTTGCCACAACATGCGCTACAACAATGCTAGCAGTTGGCCAGCTAGCAATAGCAAAATTTGCCAAACACTTTCATAACATGGATAAGAGCAAGTTACATAGCCTTATCATGCAATTCTGTAGCTGGTCATTAATAAAAACAGACATGGAGACATATATTGTGTAGCCAGCAAGTTACTTACACGTGGAGAAGAAAAGCCAGTTCCGTGTCAAGCTGGAGCCCTTTAGCAGTCAGTTTAGCTGTCTCGGTAAAGCCAGACCAGTCTTGGCTCCATGGTTTGACTGAGAAAGGAATTCAGGCTTGGAGTTATCCGCCGGGACCGGTCACGCGTATTACACCGAAGGAGCCAGTGAAGACACTGACAGAGCAGATAAACGCTTTAAAAAGTAAAAGTTTGTTTTGACAGTTCACTGGTCGACCGGAAATGGAACCGGAATTCCCCACGGCCAGTGCCACTTTGGTCTTATCTCTTTCTCTGTTGAAGGCCTTTTTAAACAAACCCCTTTCATCAGATGAGGAAATTCTGGCTTTCACCTGAACTCTCGGTACTGCACGATGCCATCGCGTATGTGGGCGGTCCGTGTGAATTTATATGAAGGACCAACATTAAACAAGGGGGGACTGTGCCCTAACATGCACACCTACATGTACTAACATGTATGCGCTGCCTGACCAGATATCAAAACAAAGAGCAGAGAAACTCAGATTACATTTATATACAGTCTATGATTACAATACATACAGAGGGGGTGTTACTGCCTTCTCTGCTAAGGATGCCATCACTTCACTATATCTTTACATAGAAAGTACTTTGTTGCCATATTATTGACAAAAATCTCGTTTACAGAACCTTTACTTTATTTTTTCATAATATAACTGTAAAACTGATTTTGTTTTGAAATTTGTCAAGAGGGAACTTGCACTCTAAATAAGACTAGTTTGAGAGTTGACATGCCAGACATGTCCAGGGTTGCTGCTGAAAACAAACACAGTGGCAGCTTCTCTTTTAGCACTCTTCAGTCTTCACTTTGGGTGTTGGACTTCAAAATGTACTGAGCCTCCTGAAAAAAATCATGAAAAATAGGCTATATACAGTAAATTTTACTGTAACTTCGCAGCACCACTATCAATACAGGCCCGGGCCTGCACTGTGGCTGACACAGGCTATTGGACAACTGCAACAAAAGCCGCCTATCCAGAAAGTAAGTTAATGTGAGATTCATATCTATGCATGTCTGCGATCACTGATAGATTATTTTTTAATAATTCTGTGAATAAAATGTATCGAAATGTGGGCTTTTATTGCAAAGTTTGGACAGGCTGTAGTTTGCCGTTTTGCTCGCTTGTTCATTTGCTGTGGTGAACTTCTGTTAATGTGTTACTTTATCTCACAACTTAGTATCAGTGCTGCCTTCTAGGAAGTCCTCAGTATGTCTATTAAAACAAACAACAAAACACGATACAGCAGGGCGGCTGGTTTGATTTGTGAGGGAAAGATTAAGCCACACATGAAGTGGGATGGTGAAAAGATTGAGAAGCATATAATTACATCCAGTGTTGAACAAATTGAATGTGAGGGTGTTTCTGTCATTATGAGGTTGATGAAGTGTAACGACACATTTTTACAAACACTCTAATCAATGTCATCTAAATTTGTACAAGCTTAGAGAGGATGTATGAACGCTTGTATTTATACTTGAGAGGTGATGGATAGGCACAGCTTCACATTACCAGACACAAAATAAATGGTCAGTTCCGCACAGAGAGGTTAAGCGATTTTAAGTTTAGGGATGTCGTATTGGTTCTTGGTATCGGCAGACACTCTGAGTTTGAGTATTGAAATCTATATCCAGGGAGAGAAACTAAAACTGGTGCAACCTTAAATGTTTAAGGTCAAGGTAAGATTTTATTGATAAGAGAAAACATTTATACTTAATGTATAATGCATGTCAAGGGTCATTGCCGCGGTAGGCAAGGGAGTAAAGTAGGACTTAAGACAGAGTCCACAGATTCTGATGTTCTTATGGGAGATTATTCCAGAGTTTTGGTGCAGCTACTGAGAAGACTGTCATCTTAAAGTTCAGGATGAGATCGTCCTTGATCTGTGGATCTGAGGGGCCTAGCTGTGGTGTATGGGGATAGAAGTGCTGTAATATGGGTCGGGCGATGTCATGCAGGCCTTTGAACACAAACAGGAGAATTATATAAAGAATTTTAAATGGAACCAGTACAAAGATGCTAAAACAGGAGTGATATGTGCCCCTTTTCTTACATTGGCATAAGAGTCTGGCTGCTGTTTATATCCAAACTGGAGGTGAGGCACATTTGAAAACACAAACAAGTTTCCAAAGCTGCATTTTCCCGCCTAAATGTGTAAAACAAGGATGACCATACACAAAATATGTTCTGATTACGAATGCACAAACATGCAACATGACAGAAAATGTCAAGACACAGTGCAAGGACGCGACGAGAAACAGAGGAGACAGGACAGGAAGGGAACGAACCTCATTAGGAGGCCGGTCAGTGAACTGCACAGGCTGAGACACTGCATACGACAGGACACAAAATGTCTCACCCCTGCTGCTTCTTCCTCTAAAAGTCATTTGATCTCCAATGAAGAAAAAACTCAGATGTCTCCAAGGAGTTTTGCAATCGCTCATGCCTCCCTCCCTTATCATTCACAACATCTTCCTGCCTGGGAAATGTCAGCGTGTCACAGCCTAACCAGACTCTGCAGTGCATGTGCGCTATGTGTGTTGACTGTGTATGAGAGCGAGTTGGGGGCATTGAGACATCTGAGTGTGAGATGGATTGAAGCGGTGATGTAGAGGCAGCAGGATAGCTGGGGTAGAGAGGACAGCTACCGTGCAACATCTTCCTCTGCCCATATTAGTCAAAGCAGTTCAATCTATCATCCTCCTCCCCACTCCTCACCCCCTCAACTCAGTTGTCATTCTGAGTGTGATGGATGGACTCCACTTGCTTTTATTCCAACTCCATGAAAGAAGCAGTCCTGGGTGGAAACACCTTGGATGAATATTGGAATTGTTTGTTTTAATGTACGTGGAGTGACAGGCAGGTACACCAGCACATCTCAGAAAACTGCATCTAAAAAATATTCCTGGTTTTCATATATTCAGGTACATTAAGATGAGTATGCTTCACAAGTACACTGTGTAACAGTTACAAGGCTCAATCAATATACCCTTAGATACTAATTTAACCCTTAGATAGAGATTTCCCATTCTTGTTTCCGCTTAAGTAGTTTTAAGGCTTAAAAATCGTTCCATGCATTTCTCTAGAAGAAATTTTGAATTTTTGGAAACCTTGGCATCTCCACTAGTATTGATAATAAAGCAATGTAGATTTGAGCAATCGTAACAAGTTTCTAAGAACTGGCCCACCAATGTAACCTGGTTTCATTCCTCTAAATTGTAAACCAATGATCTCTGATTATTCAGGTGGTAAAAATAAATTTAGTCTGATTATCAGGCAACACCAGCAGGCCGCTGCTTGTTTAAATGCTGGTGAAGCATTTGTTCTATGTCACTGAGATACTTACAAACAACTTAATCAACCAGATCTCCGGTTAACCTAGAGGTCCAGATGTGTTTTTGACACAGCGAAATTCAACCATATGATCATAATATCATCATATGATTCGTCACCAGAGCTCCTCACTGTCATCTGTTTATCTTCATGGCTGTATCACAAGTTCGTTTTTCAAAAAGGGTCTGTGAAAGTCCGGCATCCTGTGTTGTAACTAAACAGTACTGATTTGTGTTCGTATGGATGTCTGCCTGACAAAGACCAGGAGGGTCAAAACACTGCAGTCAGACATTTTAGAGAGCTCTCCTTATTTAGTATGCTGAATACTTTTCCATATCATGCCACTTGCAATTTTTCACATTAATGTGAAAAGTATCAGTCATTATTTCAACTCTTGCTCTTGCACTGTGAGCTCACCGCTGTAACCGAGACGCTGAAAAATGTGCACAACTCATTCAGCTCACACCTTCGAGCCAAGGCCTTCCAGACAGTCAGTAAATAACATCCTGGACATCATCACATGATTCCACTCATCTGCAGTCAATCACGAACAGATGGGACAGTGTGACTGCCATGTTAATAATGTCCTCCAATCAATCATTTGAGGAACTGTAGTGATAACTGCTCATGTAGCGTCACATGGGAGGAGATTAAAGGTGAGCTACGACCTTTCCTGGATTACAGACAGACCCAGTAATCTGTTGAGAAGTGGGGGGAAACACCTCGCTGCATCTTAAAACACTCCTTCAGTGTTTCTGCCTGACCGAAAAGAGAGAGCAGAGAAGATATTACCTCGCCGCTGCTGACAACTATCAGCCCATTTTGAATGATGTCCCATATGTCTCTTGTTTCCCCTTGAAGCCCAATTTCAGTTTCATTTTGTTTGTTGACAAATTTCATCAGCTCACAGAAGACAGCAGCGGATAAGCTGTAAAGTTGTCTGTTTAAACCATTCAGGTAGAAATGTTTGCACTCTCTTTGCTCGCTCTCACAAAATAGAGAAAAATTGCCAGTTGTCTAGACAGGCAGAGACCTTGGAGGGGAATTTGTCCTGTGGAGCGTGACGCGGCCTGACGGGCTGTCAAACACTGCCTCCCTGTGGTGATGCGTGTCAACTGTGCAGCAGAATATTCTTCTGAGACGGTTTAACCCCTCATCATGTAGTCGTCCCCACTTTTGCAACCCCAAGTAGCTTTAAGGTTATAAAAGTGATCCCATTGCTCAAAGTGTTCTTCATATATTTTGTATCAGCATATTTACTATATATATATGTTTTCTGTGTTGTGACTCTTCTAAGCAGTTATGTGATGGTTTACTGGGAGTAAAATATTCAAACCCAGGACTCCATATTTTTTATGGCTGCACCTTTCCATCAGATGGAAATATTTTGGATATTTTTGGCATCATTTTTGACACATTTCTCCAAATTCAATCTGACATTCTTGGTTTCTTTGGAAATCTGAGGTTCTGTGGGTTTGAACCATGTTTGGCTGAACAGCATGAGTTTGTGATGACTGACCTGTCAGAGGGATATCAGTAAAGATCAGAGGTGGGATTACTCCCATTAGACAAAAATATTTTTCTAAACTTTTATCCATGGAACACAGGCAAAATCATGATTTCAAAATTGCAGAGTAGAGAGAAAATTTACCAAGTCAACAATTATCAGAAAGCAGGTGTTTTCACCTGTTTGTGGCCTGAAGTATGTACCGCTCTTAACCAATGGTTAGCACAGCAACAAACATTTCTATTATATGTATTTGTACTGCCTACTGTTTATCACTGGAAGAAGATCTCAGATGAAAACAAGCCACACGGACAGCCGCAAGAACAACCTAGTCTTTCTCACGCTTTCAGCAAAGAACACAAAAGAGTGTTAAAGGGCTGTTTCAAGAGGGCTGAGGGACAGATGTATCTTTGTTTTCCATCAGCGTGGCAAGTATCCACTGAAGAAGAAAAAAAAAAGATTTGATGATTTCCAACTTTTTAAATGCTTTTTCTATTTTTCCAGGAAAGCAGAAGAGAGAACAAGTAAAGAGAAAAGCCTCAAGGCACTTGTGTAAATTATCCACCCTGCTGGATTTCCTTCAACAAGACATGAGCTGCATCTGAGGGGGGATTCCCAGAATGCCTGGATGGAACATAGCTGCCAAATGAAGTGAAATTTGGTTCCAGTTTATATGAATCAAGGGCAGAAATATCCCCACATTGTCTTTCTCCCTTACTCCAAGCATTCATACAAAATACTTCCAGCATGCATTGTTCTAATACATTGTAAGCTGTGTGGTTTGCCTCATTTTTACCATAGTGTTGTGTGAAAGATTTATAAGGTATGGCATTTGGTGAAGTTCACAACATGCTTGAGTCCCCCTGCTTATACTGTAAATGTACTCGGATGTAATTATTTGTCTTTGGTTCAGTTTAAAGGATCGGAGTTTTCTAATTTCAGTTTGGTGTACCACTTTCTGCCATTATTTGTTTTAATGCTGCAGCTTATGAGGTTGTTTGTTCTTAAGGTGTGTGATGTTAGATGTAATTTTTGAATTGTTTGAATCTTAAGCACTTTTTTCTTTTTCTTTATGAATTACATATCAAATCTGTTAAAACCGGGTCAGTCATTTCCTTAGTAAATTTGCACTGTTTTCCTACTTCGATGAGGGTGGTGTTTTTTTCTACAGCAGATTATGAAATTTGACTTTGCTTCATTTTTCTAACCTTAACCTTAACCACTGAGCGAGGAGGCGGTGAGGATTTGCGTATTGGCAACAAGGACAAGGACTAGCCTCAGCCATCATCCTGCTGTCAGTCACATGTTCTCATACTGACAGGTGACCTTCACTTTATGGATTGCCTCTTTCAATCTACTGTGGACTGGAAGAATCTTCATTATTGGCTATGGCATTCTCCTACTGCTAAATACACTGTTGCTCATAAAGTCTGAATAAAATATTTTTTACCTCTTTCCATGAAATGATTGTGACAGTGTGATTTATTCTTGACAGATAAAGTGTATATCTTCTCAAAACTTTAGTAGTCAATCTCTTCCAAAGTGATTACTGATGCATTTAAATAGGAATAAACAGAGGATTGTGTCTGAAAACAAAATTATTCCAAATTTATGGGCAACAGTGTATGAAGGATCTAATTGTATCTCTTTACTAAAATGAAATCACAAGTCACAAAATGTTTTTGTTTTTTTTTGCCAGTAGAAATCCATTAAATCAAACCTGTGCCAGAGCCTTTTTTGTTGATTACATTTCTTCTTTCACTTCCCATCAACTGTTGAAGCCCAGGAGCCTGCTGCTCATCATTCAAGCAGCTGATTTCACTTGCACACATTCAGCCACAGAGGGATGTGTAATCACTGAAATCAGCTGCTGCGGTGATTGGATGGAAGGAAAACCTGTCGACTGTCGAGTTTCAGCAGCACATGATGATGAACAACTGCATTACCCTCCCGCAGAAAGGAGAGAAATCTGCCTCTGCATTTCTTCCTGCTGGATGTTTACAGTAACCAGTATAGGATAAGATTTTTTATACGGTACAATTTTATTTAATAGAACATAAATAAATATAATTTGACAGAGAGTTGAATGAAGGAGCCTGCGAATCTGTCAATCTGGCAATGTTAGAGGGGCCCTGTGTCAAAAATGTCATAAAAAATTCTCATCTTTATTCCCTAAAGGCTGTTCGAATTGCTTGTTTTGTCTAGTCAATCAAACTCTGAAATGTTGAGTTTTCTATCGTAGAAAACGAGATAATCAATCAAATATTCACATTTGCAAAGCTGGTGACAGGGATTTTTTGGCTTAACTTTGGCTGGACTATAGATATTAGCTTTTGAGTACTGGTTGGTTTCTTGGTACCTGAGGAAATAAGGAAAATGTCATGTATAGTAGGGGTCAATAACGGTCCAAGAACAAATTTTTGCTCAGGGCCCCCCTTTGTAAACCTAGCCATGCCCATCCAAACTGTTATGGCATCTTCCCAGATCCGTATATTCTTTATGTCTATTTACTTAATATTGTCATTCTGCTTCACTACATTGTAATTTTACTACTCTTACTGAAGTTTTTCCTCATCTGAATCAAAGGTCTGGGAATATGGAGTGATGTATGTTGCCCAGATTGTAAAGCACTTTGAAACCAGTTTATGACTTTGGGCCATATAAATAAAATTGTCTTGATATTGTGAGCACAAAGAACCTAATGCTATGCTGCATGTCCACCACTAGATGGTGTGCAAGAGCTATCCTTTTAAAAGCTTCCAAAACCTGCCCAGATTGTTTAAAACTCTGACATTGCAAAACATAAACTTACTGAGGATGGATTTTGACACACTGTTATGGAATTGGTCTTCTAAATTACGATTTTTTTTTTCAGATCAAACAAATATTTTTTCAAGTAATATAAAATTACACACAAACAATACAATATAATATAAATTGTTCAGGATATGGAAAACAGGAGCAGTGTGGTTCAGTGTCATATGCGTCACACAGATGCACACACACACACACACACCGTGTCCATTCTAAGCCATGGCCTTTGCTTCGCACCCTCCTGCTGCTTGAGGCAGAGCTGGAGCTCAACCTAAAACCCGCAGTGAGCGTTTTGCTGTGAGAGGGGAACGATATCCCCTTTGGTTCTGCCCAACACGATGTGGCATCTGTGGGTTGTGTAACTCAAGTGGAAGGGAATTAAGAAGAAAAGCAGTTCAAGGACTCTAAAAGCAGTCACAGAGAGTTCACATGTCTCTCTGTATCGCAGTGAAAATGTTCGATCTTCACTTTGATGTGCTCTACGGCCGGTTCAGTTTGATGACAACGCAGTAGTTATTGTCAAAAAAATGGACACACGCTGCACAAATGTTGTTGTGTCATTGCATGTTTTGTCGACATGTTGTTTGTTAACATTAGCATGACAAGGAAGTATAATTGTACAAATGAATATTCATATAAATCAGTAATTAAAATCAGTTTCTTTGCAGTTAGCTCTGTGGTCATCACCTGCAGTACAACGCCAAGGAATCAGGACACATTTTGCTGAAAGTTTTTGAGAGAAGAACTTGGCAATTTTATTTCATTAACACCAATAACAAAGATGCTGTCTGTCCTTGAATAATGGCTGCTGTTTAAAAGTTGCTCCGAGTTCCCTGCCAAGCCAGAACAGTGTGCAACGTGGATCAAACATGGCTTTTATTTACAGCCAAGGTCCCTGCAAGGTCCACATTAACCTCTCAGTCTTATTTACTGTACCTGCTGGGCTGTATTAAGCAGAGGCTGAGTCCAGTTAGAGTTGGATGTAATTCTCCAAACCCCTTGCCCAGATGTCCAGATTTCTTGGACACATTAATTCATCAATCCAGGCGAACAGTCTTTTAGCAGTCTGTGCTGCATTAGCCACTGTCTCGTAACTCTCTTAAAATCTGGCTCCCGGGGTCGAACTTTTGAGCTTCTTGCCAATTAAGGGCAGTTGTATGGTAAGCAGATCCATTCCTCCTATGCCCGGAGGAATCACTATGTCTTATTTCATTCTAATTCCACTTTCCATCATGTTTCGAGAACGGGACATGATGGAAATGGCTTGTGACAGTTCTGACCCATTTGGAGGTCTTGCTACACAACATGAGCCGGTGAACTCCTCCTACCTCACTCACATTGGGCCTAATGTCCTCATGGCCACATACAGTTTTTCATCTCACGGTCACCATTAAAGAAAATTTCCAGTGAGCCCCTACCTCCCAGACTCCCTGGTGAATGGGGACATTTGCTGCAACATGGTCAGACAGAATAGCAGCAACTAACCTGATGGATGGCCGTCCGAACCTGAAAAACACGTCCTGCTGTAGGCCGAATGTGCTGCCTATGTTGCTGCAAGCATTTTTTATTAAAGGTTTATAGATTTATAATTCATAAGTTAATAATTGTTTTTAATGGCTTATAAGCTGTTATTACTTCTTAAGTCATAAAGTATTTGTAAGGACAACTTATTGGGTTGCCAGGTTGTAAAAAAAAAAAGCTGTCGGTGGTTAGTGTTTGTCCTCCTCCAGCATAAACTTTGTTTGTCTCTAAAACTGCTCTTTATTTATGTTTATCGGAATATGAATCCTTCAACCACTCAACTTCTGGAAAAGGGCTGCAGAGCATCTGGACCAAAATCCATTTATTAACAACTAATTAACATTTCCAACTGCTGACTTGATGCTTTATTAGAAAGTGAAAAACCCATAATTCCTCATTATTATTGAATTACTCATTTTACATTTGGTTGGTCCAGATGCTCTGCATCTGTTTTTCAGAAGTAATAAAACCGGTGGTAAATGAGTAATTGGTTTACCATTAATTGCTATTTTGCTTCAAACAGTGCTTTGATTATGTTGCTAAAGCATTTCTAAATAGTCACTGCACGTAAGTGTTTTGGTGATTTCAAGTTTAATTTAAAGGAATACGTAGTTATTTATAGGTAAATGGGAAGAAATTCCTTGAGTCTTGGGCTTGTAAAACACTTTCAGAAATCTCATTGGATTAATTTAAAAATACAAAACAGATTTTGGAAAAATCATTGACTGCATATGGCTGTCAACTATAGGATCGCACACTGTGAAATTCCGATGATATTAATTTTTGAAATAAAACAAAAAATCATGAGATGATCTTTTTTTCTGGCATGACTGGAACAGAATTGGCCTGCTGATGAAAGTTTCTTTGCTAAGGACACAACAACAGCACTTTTATTTAACTATAAATGAAGCAGGCCACTGTCTATCATGTCGATCTCTGGTCTCATAGTGCACCATAGAACATAATACATTCATGAATGCATCATTTCTTTGTCAAATGGATATCAGTGTTAGCTGCTGTAGCTCTGTAGCCCTCACTTGATAATGAAAAAAACATTTGTCCTTGGATACAATTCTAAAAAACTGTTTCACGGCTCATGGTTGAACCTAATTGCTGACTCCTGCCATAAGCCACCAGAGAAGCCCAATTACTCAACTATCTTTGATCAGACCACAAAGGAGAATGATAATAGCAGTTTTTTTCTGTATTTGCTTGTAACATTCTTCAGGCTCAGATGAGGGCAGAATGAGATGGACACAGGGCCACATAGCTATGAATTATGGTCCATAAGCAGACTAGGCACCACTGAAAATCCCTCTTATACCCCGGACCATCATTCAGTGCAAAAAGTATCTGTCTACCCGTCTGCAACTGAAACGCACCTTTCATCTCATTGCTTCCTGAATGAAATAATGAGTTTCGGGCTCTGGTAGCTGCACAAACTCCACCTGAAAATATTGCTACTGTTTGACATGTATTCAATCACATACTAACACTCTGTAATCTCCCTCACACCCTCTGTTCCTCCCCCAGTTGTACATCATGACCCGCAGACCTCAGACGACAAGCCTCTCCCGGTTTGTTCCCATGCTCAGCCACGCTGGGCCACGAGGCATCAAGGTGCAAGAAGGTGGAGAGACTTATGGGTGGTCGAGACTATAGCAGTAGAGAGTGTTTGGCGTACCAGCGGGGTCCCCCCTCCGCTGAACTCCTGAACCCCTTCTCTCCTGTTCATGGGGTAAACCTTTTAACACACGCGCCATTCTCCACCGGGTCAGTCCGAGGTCTCCAGCCTTTCACACGTCGGCTGCTAATGAGGTTTCAGAATCTCAGGGCAAGGTGAAGGGAGTCTGACCTCCACTCAAGAAAGTGAGTTGAGGAGAGGTGGCGGCACTGTTGGTCAAATCACTTCTGACATAAAACCACAGAACAATGTGCAGTAGTCTGGCTCTGGGGATACACTGAGAGAAGTGGTGCTAGCTCAGTGTTTAATTTGACCTCAAAAGCAGCCTACAGAAGGATTTGCAGCTGCTCTTTGGTAAGTCCAATATGATGTGCATGGTTTGCAGTGTGGCATTTGTGGATTCTGAGAAACTTCTCCATGGCCTTCATTAAAATACTTCCTCCAGAAAATTTGTAAACCGTAGCCTGCTTTATAGCATTGGTCTACTACAGTGGGAATCAACATTTTAACCCTGGTTGTTAAATCCAGCGAGCCCTGTAGCATCTTTCCATATTTTTTAAATGATATGTACTTAGAGAGATACAAGAGTTTGAAATGTTCCTTGAGTAATTTCTGACTCTACTCCTGTTTTGTACATTTTTTCAAATTCAAAATCCTTTAAAACTTGATATGAGGTTGTTATTTGAAAATTATTTTTGATTGGTATTGTTCTGCATTCTTGCATTGATTTTATATCTCTTTATGTTTATTATTTATTTATATTAATCCATAACTACTGTAAAATCTGTACAATAATTTTCAGGGAATACAAGGATAAAATATTTATTTCAACACATCAATTTGTTTGAGAAATCTGTAAAAGGAATCAAATGCATCTCTGTGTCAGTGTACTATTAATAAAAGCATTTATTAATACTAATAAATAAATAATTTTAAATATCTAATATTAATATTTATTTACAATTCAATACATTTAAATATATAAAATAAAGGTAGCTTTAACAACTCAAAATGGCATAAATTCCACTTGAGTCAAGAGCTGAGACAGCAGCCACTGAGATCTGCTAAGCTAGTTAGCTTTAGCAGTTTAGATGAGTTTTTTTTCTTCATCGTGATTAGATTTAGGAATGACTAACTAAATTGCCAAGATCTCACTTAAATGTAATTGACTTTTTTCACTTACACATAACAACCAGGGAAAAAGGGGGAAAAAACAGTAAATTGGACTGATTTAGTTTCAGCTTTAAAGCTAAGTGGTTATCTCAGCAGCTAGCTGTAGTTCTATTATTGGCTGTCTGGTTGAATCTCTCTCTGTGAGACAAAGAAGCAGTCACTACTAAAGACCATGGATTACCAAAATAAAATGCAGTTGGGTTTAGTTTTTATCTTTGTTTTGTAGTTACTGAAAATGAAATTATTTTCACAGGGTTTATCATTTTCTGCATTTCTAAAGTCAGATAAACTTAATTTTCCATTAATTAATTCAAATCTGACATTTATTGAAAATCTTCTTCTTACAATAAACACAATCACCAGCAGCATTATCAGCTACATTTAATTTAGTTGTTCTCTTGAGTCATATTTTGACTCATTCAGTTATTGCTCGGTTGTCTTTCACGTCTTATTAAAATATCAGGTCCAACAATGTAATACAGGCATGTTTTGGTTCTTATCTATCAGGATAAACTTGAGCCACCAAAGTCTTACACTAAGAATTAGAACAGGACAAATTTTGCTATTAACCGCAATGTTTGTTACCACAGAATTAAATCTTAACAATACACCATAGTCCCAGTCCCTATAGAATAACATAAAAAAATATATTTTAGGTTTCTAATTTAAAAACAATAACTTACTCTTTTTTTTTTTTTTTATTACAGATCTTATTTTTATTGAGGAGAGTCAAGTTGGGCTTTCCATTTTTAGAAAATAAACCAATGACAATATAACAAATAATGAAATTGTTACATCATTCACAGGGTTACAGTCAATATACATTTATACAGAAATAAGGATCTCCCACATCAGTCACAGTGGTCTGAACCGGCACTGGTCTATAATGTGGGCTTTAACAAACCAGGGGAACATGTAAGATCCCCTGCCTGCACTAACCACCAGCCAGAGCGGTAGTGGTGGGGGGGGGGGGGGTTCAGAGGCAGGGACGGCTAAACAGAGGAGAACACTGGGTCATATAGGGGAACACAAGTGGCAGGGTGCCGCAGTGGTATGAAAGTTTCTCCAACAGACGGAAAGACGCAGGCTTGTTCTGAGCAGCAGCCAGCATTTGTCCATCAGCAGCCTGCTGAAGTGTCCTGAACACTGGAGCTCTGCCCCGCTGCAGCATTCACAGACTATCAGGACCTGAAAATGTCAATCCAACATGCTACATTTGACAACCACCACCACAGCAGTAGAGGGCGCTCTGGTGCTTCGTGCTGCAACCATCACAAAGGAGCCATTTTCTGTCTGCCACAACGGGAGGCAGACCTCTCCCTCTGACCGGACTGGAAGTTGGGCGGCGTTCAAACGCAGCCCAGTGGGTACAACCTGGCACAGTTCCTGTTTATGCACACTATCATATAACTGTAACACTGAGACTTAACGGTTTTCCTCCGTCCTTCAAATATTGGCACATGGCGAGGGCAGGGCTGACTGGTTTTACTTTGCTTCACAGATGGAAGAGGAGAAAGTACAGCATGTTTTGCTGAAAGTTGCAGTAGGCAAACGTTGTGTGAAACCATCATGAGAGTCAGAACCACACTGCATCTACTTCAATTTCAGGAGGGAAAACTGTAAAAAGTTTTTAAACAGGAGAAGCTGGAGACTGCAATGGCATATTGGGTGCTATAAAACTATGAAATCTTGCAATAAAACTACATCTGTAAAGTTAAATAATACATATTGTTTCTGGAAAGTGAACAGCAGGAAACAAATGTTTTGAAAGGGAGACAAGCCACTGAGTTAAAGGTTGAAAACACCTTTGGGTACACACAAATCTTGTATTGAAATACAACGGTTTTTAAATCTCCCAGTGGTCCAAATCTCAGATATATCTGGCTGTAAAAACCATTTACAGTAATGGACAGTAATTTAACTTCAATTAAATATTCAGTCTGATTTCAAAGGAGTGATAAAAGAATTATCATATCAAGTAAAAATTCTTTAAAAGTATGCCCACCAAAGAGACTGTAGCAGATGAATTAATAAGTTGGTTTGTATACATTTTTCAATAGTCTAAAATTGGACATAAGAGCTCTTTTTCACAGCTTGGGCTTTGGTGTGAACTAAGTAGCCAGTCTGCTGTAGAAAGGAAAGCCAGAAAACACATGGCTCAAGTGTGGCAATTTCTTCGCCCACTGATCATTGCTCGGCCTGAACTTGCAACAACAACAATGTCTCTTTTGTGCCATCAAAAATAATAAGACACATAAATACTTCATGCACTGCCTCAAGACACTCCATATTCAATCAGAAGGTTTTCTGCAACTCTTTCAGATGAACAAACTAACCCTTCAGAAGGGACACAAAGTATTCTCCTAGCTGCAAGAAAATACCGTCAGTATGCAGCAAAAAAAAAAAAAAAAAAAAAATCGACTTCAGCATTATTTTATGTCTGCCCACCCTGTTTAAGGTAGTTCCTTCAAGCAAGGTTCAAGGATAATTGCTTGATTAATAACTCAAAGTCTTGGCAGCGTCCACGGGCAAGCATTTGAATGAGCTTTAATGGGGCTGGAGCAAAAAAAATTTGCCAGCCTTGTGTAGACTTTAGATTAATTTCTTGAACAACGTTAAGTGTTTTTCCTGACGACGGAATATTTACCGTACGCACGAGAAGACGTACAGCCCCAGCCTCACTAAATAAAACTGATGAGCTGTTAAGTGTTGAGAAATGGAAAAGGAAGATAATCTAAAGCTCAGTAAAAAAAAAAAAAAAAAAAAAAGAAAAAAAAGAAAAAGAAAAGCAAACTGCATGTTAGCATCAGTGGCATTTAGGTCACAGCATCACTTTTCAGTCGCTTCTCAGCTGTGACTAACAGCTCATGATTCTCCTCCTCCAGTTTCATATGTTATAAAAGCTTCCAGGGAAATATTCGTTGTGATGTGTTTCACTGCAGATAAAAATAACAAAAAAGAGGATTATAGAGCATAAAGAGAATAAAAAAATCCCTCCACCCCTCACCTTGAATTCTCTGGGCATAAAGGGATAATGACAGGTAGGATGAAAAGGGTGCAGCAACTGAGGTTTCTCACTTTCGTTAACCAGGGCTTTGGTGCTAAAGCTGTCTGTAGTGACACCACAAAAACTCAGGTCAGGATCAGAGGATTTGGTACACGCCAACATGGAAGCATTGTCCAGTCAGGAGGAATCTCTCTTTTTTCTCCACATAGTGGCATGCAGCATCAGGACGAGACAAGACACAACTGCCCCACTGATGAGTGTCAGCTCGCCTGCTGCTGTTGATGCTTTTAAACTCACCAAGACGAAACCAGACAACTGCTGAAAGCCAATTGTGAGGAGATCAGTGGGAGCGGCAGACAGGTGGCCGACAGGCATGTATGTGATCAAGGAGAGAGGGAGAGAGGGAATCAGTGCCTGGACAGAGCGGCTGTGATCGGGGTGGGACGGGCCCCCGCTGTGACTGGACACATCTGACCGATGGCTCACAGCTGGACGTCCATGTCTGGCTGTCAGGTCTCAGAGCGGAGCCCCAGTAGGCGCTTTGCCATGCTGATATCATTTGCTGGCTGTATACATGAACCCCCCGCCTGATTCCACCATCTCAGGGGAATCGCTGCATTGCTACGAACCCCCCCCCCCCCATATCCCTTACACCAGGTTGGCGACGACAACACAAACAATAATTGCTCTGTACTCATAAGACAGTATTGTTCACAGGAAACCATACAATAAATGCATATACTGTCTAGAAAATGAAATCAAAACCTGTTACAGGGAGAAACTGTTTATCTACATGGTTTTGTGCACCAACATGAATCGTGTTCCAAAAATAAATTCAAAGCATTCATGGAGGATCCAGAGTGTTTGTTGGAGTCAAACAGGAGACTCAGTGCAGAAAAAAAAGTCTAAAAGTAATAATAATAACAATTCAATAATATCCATACAGAAATTGCAATAATATAACACATTGCATTTTTTTTGTTTTTAATTCAACAAACGCCTGATTGTAAAACCTATTCGTGACTCTGTGTGTGTGTGTGTGTGTGTGTGTGTGTGTGTGTGTGTGTATGTGTGTATGTGTGTGTGTGTGTGTGTGTGCATGCGTGTGTGTGTGTGTCAAATAACCATGTGCGGTATAGAAACTTTAATCCTTTAAACATAAAAATTGTCTTTTCAAAAGGAAAGCTGGAAGAAGAAGAAACGCTGAATATAATGCAGCCACATTATACTCTGTAAAGTGTGTCAAATCCAAGCTCTTACCAAACAGAGTTCTAGTAATTGCAGCAAATCAAAGCACTGTGAAATTAACCACTCACTCAGCATGCTATCAAACACAGAGTCCCGGCGCTACAGGAGCGGCGTGGTGTCCGTGTGCAACGTTGTGCACGTATCCACAGACGGCGCTGGAGATGAACAACATGAGGGAGGATGCTATAACGGGACATAGTGTATGTAAGTGGAGTCGGATGTAAACTGGTTTTGTGTGTGTGTGTGATTGTGCGTGTGTGTGTGGCTCTATGTAGGAGGTTTGCTGTTCTTTTTTCTTTTTTTTTTTTTCTCACAAAACGAGAGGACAGAAACTGATGGTGGACAACAAAATAAATCCTCCCTGTCGTCAGTTGTTCTGCTCCTCAACTGATCAATTACAACGTCTCTGAGTCGTCATGTTATGGCAGGTCAAGTGCATCTGATATGTACAGTACAGGATCATGACTGGGGTGCAAAAAAGGGAAGAGTTCTATTTGGCAGGCTGTGAATATTTCACCGTGAAGGAAAAAAACAAACAAACTTGTCATTTTTGTCTATAGTGAGAGGAAGCATGGCGTGAGGGAATCTTCATCACAAAATTTCACACAATATAGAAAATTACTTGCAATGAGAAAAAAAAAAAAAAAGGAGTTTTTTTCTTTTTCTTGAGTGTTGGTTTCACCGTGTGAATTGTCAGTCTGAATGAATCAGTCTATGCCAAACGTTGTCCTTTTCATGTTTTTTTTTGTTGTTTTTTTATATTTATTTTCTCTCCTGGGGAAACAGCTGGAAGTGCACGTCGGGTCCCTCAGTCTCCTCTGCAGTTTGCCTTTCAGAAGGCCACAGAGAGCTCTGTTTCCTCATGATGTCCAAAAATTTAAACGACAAAGATAATATCCACACCTTGTTGAGGATGTCCTTGTTTCCTCAACTCTTCCTTGTTTTCTTTTTTTTTTTTTCTTTTTTTTTTTGCCCTTTTAAAGGGTAGCTTTCCTACTCAGTTCTTCTAGTGTACAACCTTATATCATCTATAAATTTAGATAAACTCCTTGCCTTTTCTCAGTTTTTCTCTTTTTTTTTCTTTAAAAAAATCTTTACAAAATTATCAGAACAAACAAACCAAAACAATAAATGTTCAACATCAAATGAAAATTGGTGGAAGATTGAAAAATGTGTTGCTGGTCGCTTCTAACCTCCCATGTTCCTGGCTCCAGAGAGGTGGATTGGCTGTCGGCCCTCTGATGCCTCATCACATGGATTTTTTTTTGTTTTCCACAGCTCTCCACAGATAACCCCAAGCATGGAGAGAGAGTCAGGGTGAGGGGATGAGAGGAGGAGAGAGGGAAGTGGAGAGGGGAACGGGGGATGAATGGTTGTCTGGTGGGAAGACCAGACACACTGTCACGCGAAAAAAAAAACAAAAAAAAAAAAACAAAACAAAAAAAAAAACTTCCACTCCATCCTCCGCACCCAGAGCACCCGCATCCCAACCGCCTTTTTCTTTTCCCCCCTCTGCTCCGCTCGGAAGGGTCAAACCTCCACCGACTGGATCTGGTTCATCTGTGCCCGCATCATCTGGACGCTGTTGAGGATCTTCTTTTGATGGCCTGCTAACGTCACACCAACCCTCAGGATGTCGCTGTGATGAGAGACAGAAGCAGATGTCAGACTGATGTTACCGCACACTATAAACAGTCTCTCCTATCTATCTATCAGTCTATCTATTTTTCTATCAGGAGAAAAACAACTTCACACAACAGAATGAAAACAAAACAATATAAGGATAACATAACAGCTTGAGGACTGACAGGAAGACCAGAAGAAAACAGCAGACATAATACATTGTCATTTTGCCGAGAAACAGCTGCGCGATCATCCATCTTTGAGCCCAGAACGCTCATATAATCAGAGAAAAATGTTTGAATGCCAGTTCAGTGTGTTTTCTGTTACTGAAAAACTTCCTGACTGATGTGGTGAAACTCCACCCGTCTCATACTGCCAAAACAAACGCTACAAATGACAAATTCGCAACATCTCTTTTTTCCCCAAATCGATCACAGACACAACATTCATTGCAGAGGTCGTGTGTCATATTGAAATGGCCAAAATAAATGGAACCTTCCACTTTGTACCAAGTCAGTGGCATCAGCTTGTTTGTTGGGCAGTTTCTTATCCCATGACAACGAATTGCCTCTCGCCCGATGCTGAATCTCAACAGTGATCACTCTTATTGGATTACACATCACCATCTGTTTTGTACAAAGAATTGAAGCTCGGCATCTCCGCGGGTTCATCTCCGGCTTGGGATAGTGTTATCCGTAGACAGGAAATGGCTTTTATATGTTTCTCCACAGGTGGCATTCTTAACCCCGATTGCATCTTGGTGTTTTGTGATGATTTTTCTCCCTGTATCTTAGCTAACCAACAACATATTCCCATGTTTCCTCTCGATACTTTAAGTGAGGTCAGAGAGAGGCCTGCTGAACACATGGCGGAGAACAAAGGGCACCATTATAGCTTCTAGCTATTGTGCCCACTGTTCAGCCTTGCAACTGCAATAATACGATCTGCTAATTACATGCAGAGCAGCTAATGTCTTTTATAACGGGGCCAGAGGCAGAGTCTGGTGCTCGTTCAGGTTTCAAGAATACAAGAGACGCAGCGAATCCGTCTCTTGCAATCGTTTCCCTTACGAGTATCAGACCCAGAACAGCAGGAATCATCGGCACTTACTCCATGGTCATCTGGGACACCACATCAAATGTAGAAAAGTCAGCACTGGCAAAGTTGTCTTTGTATTGGCCCATCTTTATGGCATCCAGCCACTCGTCCACAGTGCTGAAGCTGGAGAAGTCAGGGATGCTGCGGTCCAGCAGAGGGAGATGAACACTGAGGGGGGCACAAGCAGAAGCCATTAAGTAAGTAGAGTAATGGTAATACAAAGTGGCAGGTCTAACATCATAGTCACTCCAGACCACCTGCATATGATTCAAACATTAATTATTACATTATATTTTCAAAAGACTAGACAGAACTTAGAGAATCCCACCATGAACCAATATTTTCCAAACTGATTTTTCATAAAGTATATTTTCCAAATGAAGTGATAGGCTTCAGGGAGCCAATACATCCACTCAGCGTCTGTGGAAAATCTGGCCCTCGGTCCTGCACCCCACCACAAATGAAAGTACAGACGGGGATAATGGAAATCAGCAAACCCTGGCTCTCAAAGGAAACTAACACCCAGAGCAGAAATGCTTCAAAATGTTTTGTTTTGAAAATTGCACAACTGCTTCAATCCAGGATTCGCCTGAAGCTTTCGTGGGAAGGATTTGATCTATCAAACCAAAAGGCTTTAATTTACATAACCGCTCGGCGCCAGGAGAAACAAGAGACACTATGTTCGGCAAAAGTGAACTGTGCCACGGATGGCACTGTTGCAGGAGCATGACTTTCCTGTTAGGAAGGGGAAAGCCTTTACATTGGGAGAGACTCAGACGCTTTATATTGTTCTAGATCTTATCCACATCAATGTGAAATGATGCTAAAACCAACAGGCCTGTCTTGTGGGATGCTTTCAGAGACACACATGCAGACACCACACAGCTAGTGAAGGACAGAGCAAGGAAAAGAGAAGAAAATACATTTAACACATACATCATGACTACGAGTGTTAACGACAATGTAAATCTCATAAATACAGTTTGATCAACAGCCTTCCCGACACTCACCCTGAAGATAACGGAGTCATGGCCTTTAGCGTGTTGGGATTGCGGATCATCTTGTCCAGGTTGTTGACGATCTGGCTGAACTTGGGCCGGTTGTTGCGGTCTTTCTGCCAGCAGTCCAGCATGAGCTGGTGAAGCGCACTGGGACAGTCCATGGGTGGGGGCAGTCGGTAGTCCTGCTCTATGGCATTGATGACCTGCAGGGGGAGACAGAGATCTCTAAGGGTTGCTACAAGGCTCTACAAAGAGGAGGTGGATTGATGGAGGAAAGGGGAGTGTGCAATCCAGTGGTGGAAGAAGGACTCACATCCTTTAGTTAAGTAAAAATACCAATAAAACAGTGTAAAAAAAAAAAAATAGGTAAGTAAGTAAACATTCTGCATTCAAAATCCTGGGTTTTGTAATTTGTAATTTTCTCTAAGCTTTGTGTGAAATGCTGAATATTTTTATTCAAGTGGAACCATATGAAGTGCTTTACTCTATGATGGACCTGCTATCAGCCCTAATGCTGCTTTGTAAGGGGTCACAAACTGAAAGGATTGGGAACCACTGGTTCAATCTTTGACAGTTCATCACATTTTTTATGTAAAATCTTAATCTCAAAAGTTAGTTGTAGCAGTATCTGCCACATAAATGTAATGGAACAAAAAACACAAAATGTCCCTCTGAATTTTAGTGGAGATGAAGTAAAGTAGCATAAAAATGTAAACACCCAAGTAAAGCACCTCAAAACTGGACTTAGGTACGGTACTTGAGGAAATGTACTGAATTACTTTCCACCACTAATACGATCCAACTGGAAAACATCCTCTCAAACTGTATAAATGTCACAAGTATATAAAACATATTTCATACTAGAGTTGTTGGATAATACCCCCAATTTACAGTAAATGACGTTCACAACAGTCTTGTCTAACATGACGTAACTGTCGGGACCGATGCCCTCTCTTCTGATGAACACATAACAACAGCATCTGTGCTTCTCACTGTGGTGAAAACAACTGTTAAATAGTATAAAGTATTACATAAATACATACAGATGTATAAACACACATATCTGTGCACCAATCACCTTATTACTTCTGCATGAGAAGAGTTGTTAAACACCCGTTGTAGGTCACTAGGAACATAAACCTTATTCCACTAAGTTCACATTTCCACTTGCATTCTGCCAGCGGTGACCTCATGTCTGGCCTTTACAAAGTATTTAATGCTCTCTCTCCAGAAAGCCACCTTAAAGATATCTCTGACTTGGACCAGTGATGTTGTTGGTCGGGGGGCAAACAGAGGTGGTGCACAGTTAACAGAGTGGAACAACCCGGAGGACACTTGTGACGAGGACGCACAATCCCCTGCTCATTACCAGGGCCATTAAAGGAGCTCCATTCAGACCCAGATTAATCTCATTCATGAGACCTCCAAACGAGGACCCCGATGGAGCAGAAACACTATCTGAAGCTGCTAATAAGATAACCGTTAAGGTCCTCAGTCCCTCTTAGCACATTAGTGTTCTCACTTTCAATTTGAAACTATTTTCATTATCTCTCTCCCTATAATTTGCTCTCTCCTCCGCTACCCAGAGGGAGATAGGAAATGGAGGCTCCAGTCAAGAGCAGAAATTGTCCATTGAGCACCGCCGTGCATTTCAAATGATCTGATTATGTCTCTGTGGTGAAAGTGGGGGAATTTTAATATAAAGCCCATGTGAAAAACCCGCTGTTTAGCAAAGGGAACGCAGATACAATCACCAAATGCATCTCTGAGGAGTGTGAGGCGTTAATGAAATATATGTATGTATAAAACGCGAAACGTCTTCCACAGACAAATACAAGTCCAGTTGCCTTCGATTTAATTTAAGAGAGAGATGTATGTATTGAGGCATCATCTTAAAAAATGTTTGCAGCAAGTTTTAAAAATGACTATAGGCAAGTAAAATACATACATCTTGATTGGTCATGTCCCAGTAAGGCCTCTCTCCGTAGGACATGACTTCCCACATTACGATCCCGTAGCTCCACACATCACTAGCAGAGGTGAACTTCCTGTACTGGATAGCTTCGGGTGCAGTCCATCGGATAGGAATCTTCCCACCCTGCGAACACAAAGGGCACAACCTCAGCGGGGGAAAGCAAGACCGGAACCCGACCGTCACAGTGTCCTGCCTCCGGAGAGAGACACCGTTCAAGGGCAGCTACGCTGACGGTAATCCAAACTGGGAGGTGGATATAACAAAACCCCCTGGGAGTAAAGTATGGTACGTGAACTACTGGAGAAGGAGGAAGGGGAGAACAGGTGAAAGGGTGATGGTTGTCTGAATGGGGAGAGCAGCGACGGAGTGCACTGTACTGTGAATGAGATTATCAATAAATAGTTTCGGACAAGTTTTCAATCACAAGATAATATTTATCAAACGTATTTCAAAACCTCATATTCTGACCCAGCTTCAGTGAGTTTGTGTGTCACATTTTATGTAGCGAGAGGAAAGTAATATTTGAACGTTTCTTACCAAAGCACTAGTGTAGGTAGGGTCCGACGTATCATCCTCCAGGAAGCGCGAGAGACCGAAGTCCGACACCTTGCAGACGAGGTTGCTGTTGACCAGGATATTTCGGGCGGCAAGGTCACGGTGCACGTAGTTCATGTCAGCGAGGTACTTCATGCCTGAGGCGATGCCGCGCAGCATACCAACAAGCTGGATCACAGTAAACTGGCCGTCGTTTTGCTGTAAAAATGACATTGTGTTAGAATACGTTATTGCATGGATACTAGTAATTCTGGGTGACCTCACAATATGTGGATTCAGTCAGGACGTCAGGGTGAATTTCAATATTCTACTTTCAGTCGTGACAGTGAACCCGAGTGCCCTGTCAAAGGTGGAACTTTTTTTTTTTTGTTGTTGTTGTTTAGTAACAACCTTGCCCTGCCTTGCCTTGGCCTTCTTTTCCTGACAGTATTCCACTACATCTTAGTAAGTTCACTGCTTTGTGTCAAGATGCAGTAAAGACTGAAGCGCTAAAAGCCGAGGGGCTTTATGTAATATCAAAAACAGCTTTTTGTTTCGCTCAATAAAATTAATGTTACGGTTATTTTCTCTCTTGTAATGATTCTTTTAGAACTCATCATCCACGCACCCCATGTTAACAAATAGCGTCATTAATATTACAAATTGATTCACATTTAAATTATAATTCTTTTATTTTGACAGATCTACTCAGAATCCAACCTGTATGTGGCTAATGTTATGTTAAAAAGTTATGTCTGAGTATTCGTTTCTCTGAAGAGGCCCTGCAGGATTCCGACAGCAAGGTTTGGGTTGGGCTCGACTGGCCTAGGCCGGGCTGGGCAGGGCTAAGCTGGGACTGGCTGCCTGTCTACAGCTGTTCCCCTCCACGGTTTTGGTGAGGGCTTTACCCCATGCATGGGGAGCGTCTGGAGCAGTGGTGCAGCTGTGCCTCCAACTGCGCACACCTGCACTCTCCCCCACCACCCACCACGACGCCTGGAGAACAGAAAGATTCCAGAGAATGGATCATGGGAGCTCGGGGCTTGGTGTGGACAGACGGAGGGGCTAAGAGAGGGGATTGGAAGGGCAGGCGAGCGGGGCCCCGAGCACAGCCGTATTAACAGTCTGCATGACCGCTCCACTAGCCTATTTCTCTTTCAAACATTTTGCTGCTCATTAGCCGAGCGCATGCTTCTCCTCACGTCAAGCTGCTCCTCCTCGTGTACCACAGCAATTAAGCAGAATGCATTATTCATGAAACCTTTCTCACAAATACACGTTGCCACCTAATCTGAGTGCTGTGTTTGCATATACTTTAATTGGAAAGATTCCTCTAAAGTCTTTGGGGTCAGGTTAGCCTGAAGAAAATAACCGCAAATTTGTAAGAAATGTGTGAACCAGGGTCTTGTGTGATTTATATGAAAACAAGGTTTTATGTCAAAAACCAACTTTCTCTTTACTTCTCCTCTTTACTTTTTCTCAGCTTATGTTGGATGCAGATAAGAGCCCAGCTCTGATCAATCTATCCTCCCTGTTCCCGCTCTCTCTTCCCTGCAGGTTTTTCTGCAGGAGGCAGCAGGGGAGACAATCCTTCAGCAGGCAGCTCACTACAGACTGCAGAGACCATTTTAAACAACCACCCACCAATCACCTCAGAGAAGGCACAATCCATGTTCAGAGGCTTTGACACTGTCAGTTGCTGTTGTCATAAACTGTCACCGTGAGGTGCTGCAGAGGTTCCCTGTTGTTTTGAATACAATGTGCTGTCAAATATGTTTAGTAAACATCTACATATACACAAACACCCTTCACTGCGAGATCAAATTCCAAAAAGAGCTGCTGCTTTGTGTCTCTGAGGTCGGAGGCAGAATGCAAATAAAGGCTCTGAACAGCAGTCTGCTGAAAGGAGCTTGCATGTGAGTTTCTTGAGGATGGTTTTGATGCAGTCTTTGCAGTCGGAGGCTTAAACTGACTATCAGGGAGCTTTTAAACTGGTGGAAATAGTTAAAAGAGGTGTTTTCAATTCAATATTGTTGTTGAATGCTGCAAGTGCAGTAATTTACATGGAATTAAAGGGGTTTTAGCAATTGTACACATAATTTACTGTCTATACTACACATCTGTTTCCACAAAACAACAGAATAACATGTTTTTTGTTGTTTTTTTCCCTTATGTCTGGAGAACATGATCTCTGCAGCACCACAATGATTCATTCATGGTCTGTTGTGACACATTTTGGCTTTATCAAAAAATTGCAGCTTCTGCAATTTGGACCTTGCACTTGGCCATATTGCGATTTCAATGATATTTTGATTAATTGTTCAGCCCTACTAAAATACACCTTTTTTGGCAAAGCTCATACATCCACAATTTCCATAAATCACACTCCCTTTTGTGCTTGATCCAAAAATGCAAAGAGAGCGACTAGTTTGGCTGTGAGCATACAAAAGAGCACCAGAAAATGTTGTTTTTATTTCACTAACATCCTAAGACAGATGGTGAAGAACTGATATGACATCTCATCTCATAGCCAGCTTCATTTTTAAAATTCTGACATCTCATTTTAAGTCTTGCAAAGTATTTGAATTATTTATGCTGGTCGTAAATGGGGGTAGCATGGCCAGTTCTCTGTAATATCCTCCTCTGGTTAGATTATGAAAATTAAAAATCCCATGAACTTGTGAGAGCTGCATATTTCTTGTCAGAGAGTCAGGGGGGGAAAAAAATAAGTGTGCAATTCCTTCATGCACCCACAGACAGTACTGCATAAACAGCAGTGGATCAAGTGTGGAGTGAATACAAAACAAAACCCAGGGAAACATCAAAGAGAAACATACATTCTGGACTCTGACTTGCAAGACCTTGGTATTTGTTGCTTCATTGTAAAGACTGACAGAGAAAATATAAAAGAGAAAGATAGTCTGGGTGCACAGATAGTCTGTGAGTGTTAATTGTGAAGCATGATTGCCCGGAGATGAGAACACCTCTCAGAACCAGTGATTGACACTATTCTAACAGGACAGATTCTGAGACTAATAATATTTACTTGAAGATTACAGCGCATGAGTGAATAAACCGTGTCAAATTACCAGACTAATATGTGTGCACATGCAAGGGAATGTGTGGCGTTTATATGCAACAAGGATTTGAATCCTTGTTTGCAAGGTGTCTGAATAACCTAAGTTAAGTAATCCTAGGGTTGAATGATTAATCGTTTTTATATAAAGATTTGACAGAGTGCAACTGTCAAATAGCAAGAGCCACAATTTCAAACTGACATAATTAAGGGTATTATAATATAATCTGTAGGAAGTGAGAGGTGAAGTTTAAACTGACAACTGTTTATTTCACCAGCTATAATGACAACTCACTGCCGGTGGTAAATTTGCTCAGCTGTAGTTAATTAATGCTAATTCTGTTGAGTTGATGAAACAACTAAAAAGAACAATAACATTCTCTTTGCAGGGCAGGGGTGATTGCCTCACGTCAGTCTTTGACAGGCAGTTGGCAGGTAGCTCAGCAGTTGTTGATTGTAACAGACACTGGTGGATGGAGATGTCAGAAACTCCTCTTTTAACATCATCATATTATGTTTTAGGCTTGTCATAATGAAACCCCACGAATTGAGACCTGCAGGAATCAAAGCCGGTCAAGCAACTTGTCTGTGAAACTAACATTAACGGTAGTTCAGGAAGTTAAACTGCAAAGCTGTCCGCAGTTTCATTAGCTGCCGTCAGTCTGGTATCAAACATTGTCTGGTTGACTTAGCATTTTTTCATTATTACCATACGGCCAACTGTGCTACTGTTATCCTTGAATACAACCCCACTTTTGCATTTCATGATTATATCTCATTATTATTGTGGAATGACAATCATAGTTGTATAATTTCTTCTATATTTTCTATATCTTGTATAATTTCTTAATAGATGAGAGTTAAATTAGTGTGTTTCTCTATAGAGCACTGGGCAGGTTCACTGGACTAAAAATAAGAGTTCTGGGAGGACAGACAAATGACTTCATGTACAATATTAGATTGTAATGAAGAAACAAAATAAGTTTGTGATTACACTCGGTATAATCATATCTACTATATGGACCACCAATACAGGCCTGTAATTTAATTTGTAGAAAACAAATGAAATCCTACTCGCAGTATCTAAAAATCTATTTTCGTCAAATCACTCTGTTCTAAGTGAGACACAGAAAGAACACAAATAATACAGAAATCTGCTTTCTTACTCTGAGGAAGGAGTCCAGAGATCCATTCTCCATGAACTCGGTGATGATCATCACAGGACTGCTCTTGGTGACCACGCCCTCCAGGTGAATGACGTTAGGATGGTCAAACTGCCCCATGATGCTGGCCTCACTCAGAAAGTCCCGCCTTTGCTTCTCTGTGTAGCCAGACTTGAGAGTTTTTATGGCCACAAACATTTCCCTTTTACCTGGGAGCTTTAGGTTACCACTGCACACCTCCCCAAACTCTCCTGTGAAGAGGTAAAATGGGGGGGGGGGTAAAGTCAAAGTAAGCAGCTTTCCTGCACCCATTTGTATTTAGAAATCAAGTAACAATTGAGCTATTTAACAGCGTGGTATTCAATCCACGTTTCAGTCAGATTTTTCCATTACCTGCACCAATGACCTGTTCAATCTTCACGCAGGATATATCAATCTCCTTGGCAAACTCCCTCACAGCCTCATTGGGGTCCTCATATGTGAACGGATCAATATATATCTTCATTCCTGGAGTCACTTGGAAAAAGGGAAGGAACAGCTATAATATTTGATTCTTGTGGTCATGCTTACAGCCCTACAGGCTGGACAGTCAAATGCATTCAGGCACATTAACAATCAATTCACCTTGCATTCACACATTCCAGAGCAATTATGTGATTTCTTGTTTGACATCCAGCCAATGAAGGTTAGAAAAATGGAGGAGGTAGTGTAGTTACAAATGGTGGTTGTGACTGGTGCGTCGTGGCTACTGTGTATAGCTATTCAGCCAGCAAGGACAAGGAACCTCCGGTCCTCTTAGATGTGATAAGGTGGGTTAATATATATATCATCTCCTGTGAGTCACAGTGCCATTAACACTCAGGAGAGAAACCGGGGCCCTATATCAGCATCGCTCAGCTCCACTCCAAGAAATAAATTGGCTCTCCTAAGCCCTGATGCCAGGTAAATTGGCTTAAGGTGGCCTTTAAGTGTTCAGGGACTTAAGTGTCCCGAGTTTTAAATCCGATTATTCGGCTCTCACCTCCACATCAGGCCTGAGGCTATTTGAATGGATACTGAACTCATGCCTAGGCTGCTGCAGAGCTAGAAGAGCAGGCACACCGCCTCAAAACCTGGCACACTACTACTGAAGAAACATGCCGCAGAGATGAACAGATGGAGAGGATCTTACCAGGCAAACCTCCCCCCCATCCCCTTTACTAAAACCTGACAATCTCTCCCCAAGCTGAAGCACTGTTCAACAGACCACCCTCCCGTGATGGCAAAGACCACCAGAAAACAGGGGCAGAAGCCTGAACTGTGACTGGTGTGAGGACAGGATGCACACAGGACTCATTGGCTTCTGCTGTTAATAGCTTCACTCGATCACCAACTGGACTTTTTCCTCACAGCGTCATCGGATTGTATTGAGAACGCATTTACATTTATTAACAGAAAAAAGGATGAAGCTGTGTGGTAATTACAGAATTAAATAAACAAATTAAGATGGGGGTTATAAACTTGAGATGGAAAGAGAGCTGCGTTTTTCCAATCAGGCAGGAGAAAGACGGATTAGCCGTGGTGAAATTACTTCTGAAACTGCTCTTTCTCACCAGATTCATTTCTACATTATTGTCATTTAAGCTATATGGTTCTGTACTGTATGAAGAAAGAAAATCATTGAGAAATCCCATTCATTCACCAAGTCTTTTTAATTTTTTAACAATGGCGAATGACTCATGTGGCATTAGCATGCTAATGTGAGTGAGAACTGACCTATTTCCACCACAATGGATTAAGTTAACAATGAAATGTAATGATGCACAAAACACACACTCGAATACTGGTTTTGATGTGGTTAAATCCAGGCTCCAAGTGAGCAGAGTCAAACAACAGGCAGGATTACTCGTAAGTGGGGGACGGGCAAATGAAGCTGTGCTGTGCTGGTCCGTAGCCAAGGACACCAGCATGCAAGGTGGTAGCCATGGAGACAGGTGTGTGAGGCAGCGGAGGGCTGAATGATAGCCATGGAGATGACTGTGTGAGATGGTAGTCATGGAGACAGGTGTGCTGCTTGCTTGGTGCTGAGGGGAGAACCAGCGTTAAAGGCAGGCGGAGAGGAGTGGTGGGTTACTCACTGTGGCCGCTGGTGTAGTGCTGCAGTTTGTCTGTGTATTCTGAATCAGCCCTGTCGAAGCCACGCCTCCTGGGGGAAAGACAAAGAACTCTAGCTCTGGTTCAAAGACAGGGAGCGGGGAGAGGCAGAGATACAGATCAAACACCCCCAGGTTTACCTACACTGAAGATACCACCAACGAAGATCACATGGAGCGAGCCGAGACTTTGTAGGCAGAGAAGCGTTTGACTTTTTGCTACACTGGAAAAGGGGAGCGAGCCGTGCAGTCATATTACACAAAAATGTCTTTGTTTTCCTTTGTGGTGCACTCCAGTGTGGCCGCTACATGAACTGTTTCAACATTATGAGTTCATCTACAATAAGGAGGAGTTAATTCTTTGAAACCGTTCATAGTTGGACACGTGAGTTATGTGATGCATTGTGGGATAGTTGATAACATCACAAAAGGGATAGCAAAGAAGAACAACGAGACAACATTGGTGAGGGAGAGTTTTGAACTGGACACTAGAATAATTAAAGCAATTATCTATTAGACAGGATGTCTTCATCATGAACGAGAAAAAAATGATCACATATCAAGTAAGCGATCAGCCCAATCAATACCTGGCTCATACAGACTTCATTAAGCAGATTGGATATCAGCCAGGTGTAACCCATCCACATTAAATACAGCTTCTTTGTCAACGTCATTATAAAGTGCACTGTTTGTGCTGCAATGCCACAACAGGCCCTGCCCTCACGTTACCTTACATTAGATTGAACCTAAAGAAATTTCATACATAAAAAATAAACTGAATCAAAATCATACCACTAACCAGAATCATATACTATGTATGTGAAATTTATTGCAATATTAAACAGAGAATTGATATACAGTACATTCCTTTATTACTTTTATCTCAAAACAAATTTGTATGACATTGGCTGTATGAGACAAGGCAAAAATCATTACAAATTTTCCATATTTTACTTTTTCAATGTAATGTAAAGCTTTACCATACTATGTTTTCTGACTTTATTATAACATCGTGCTGCTGACCAGTTTCAATTGGCAAAGACACATCAAAATACTTTTTTAAGTTGTGTGATAGGGCCACTACAGTGTATTAGAACCTTTTTTTTTTATCTAATTGACTGTCTGATCATCCTCAAAATTATCAATCACACAGCTTCTCATTTTGTTCTGGTGTTGTTCCCAAACTATCCCACAAAGCAGCACACAACCAATGACGTTAACCCATCATAATCCAAGATGGCTGCATACTATACGCAAAATAGTCTGTCTACTATTCACGACTACATCGAACTGCTACGTGAGCTACACTTTTAATATGAGTGGCCTTAGCAGGAACTGAAACCTTAAATATTTGACACCCACTGTGTACTGTGAACTTTGATAGCAATATTGTGCATTATATATTATTTCTTCAGCTGAAAGACTGGAATTTATTAAGGGTTAATCTTTGTACTCAGATGGTTTTATCTGTACAACTTATATTTAAGTCGTCAGACCTCATGCAAGCTTACTGAATAGAAAGACAACAACTAAAAAGGAAAAGTGCCCACTTTATGAGCTTCTGCAGATGTTCTACTGGCAATGAATTTACAGGCAGTTTCATGAAGACTGCCACAGGACTGACTCACCGGTTACAGACGATGATGATGACGACCACAGCAATGAGGAAAACCAAGCCCGCGGCTGCCGATCCAATGATGAGAGGGAGCTTCTCCTGAATGCTGGTGTTGTATTCCGCTATAGAAAGAAGGAACACATATATAAACATAGTGCTATGCACTTACACACACTCACACTCACACTCACACACACGCAGAGTCACATGCTGAAACATATGGGTAAGCATCTGAGCCACTGCATATGGAGGGAGCAATGGGTGACAGACAGACATACGGCTGGGTGAACCAATGAGCATCTTGGCATCTTGACTGGCTGCATGGACCATTTTCCAAAGCACAGTGAATGTGCCGCGGATATGGACAAATCATCTGGCAGAAAGTGTGTGAAGTGAGGAGAGAGAGCATGTTTGGGTGCGACCCAGACCGATCAGGCAGCCAAGAGCAGGAATGCAGCTACTGAATGGGCACACAGAGGCAGAGCCAGATCCTTCTCTCGAGCACTGCAAATGACACACAACTTCACAGTTTTAGCCAGACACACGGTAAAGTGACCTCCCCAGGGTTTTACCTGCGTCTGGAAAACATACATACTGAATTTTACACGGTAGACCCCATCTTGGTAACACTTTAACCCTACTTATTCAGCAGAAGTTTAAGCACTGTATAAACATTTAATAAGTGGTTTGGAATACAGCATAACGTAATTACAACTGTGTTATTATGTCATCAGTCATTATTTAGTTTTACACAAGCCTCCAGTAACAGGTGCACACAGTAGGAGTTGTCGAATACTTGTTGACAAACTACATTATACTGTGTTAAAAATCTTTTTTTTTTTTTTTTTAAAAAACGTGCTTATAAATGCTGAATGCGGAGCTCATTAGGGAAATCCTTGATGTCACTCAGCTGAGAACTGCTGATGTGTTATGCACCTTTATATTTGTATTTCAAATAACCCTAAAGTTTACACTTTCTGCTCGCTTTTCCCTTCACTTTTGATTACCAGAAGCATTTCCAGAGCTGTACCCATCACAAAGTGTGGTTACAGTGTTTACTTTATGGTAATCAGTGTCTTCTTGCAGCAGAAAACACAACTTTTCAGTGTATAGGGACATAAAATCTAGGTAAACTTTCAGTTTGAACTGATCTTCCTTTGTTTTTCTTTTTTTTTTTCTCAAAAGAAAGGATGTTTTTCGGTGAAAAACTGAAGACAGTGAGCCTTACATATCCTCAGTTTACTCAATATTTACAGTTATGAGTCAGTTCGATGCATCTGCACTGCTGGGATCGGTGCGTGTGGCAGCATCAGGGATGTTTGTGTGAGAGTTCAGGCTAATGATGGCCCTGGGCACAGCAGGCTGAAGGAAATGAGATGTTCAGAGGGGAAAACCCAGGCCTTGGCTCTAACATTAACCTACATGACTGATGTTTACTGAATGTTCCTTCTTCTCTGAGTCGTGTCATTGTACAAAGATAAGAAAACTTCGACCTCATCCTCGATTTAAAGGCTTATGGTGGCTATGGGTTTGAATGGAGATTTGTGCACCGCACAGAAGAGGGAATTGTTGAAGGTTTAAACCAGAATAATGGAATAATTATAGGAGCATAATTTGAGGGATGTTTCCAAATACTGAAAGAGACATGAAAATAAAGATGTGATTTCAAGCCACACTAATCCGATTTTGGAGTACTTGTATTGTTTACTCCACAACATCATTCCCTTTCATTGCCGCAGCTGTCTGTCTGAATCCATACTATACTACATGGTGTGTCGATAGGCCACGCATGAGAGGTGATAACAGCTTTGCGTGCTATGGTGAACATCGACTGAATTCTCACCCTCGGTCATGGTCTGGAAGTACAGTTTGCCACTGTAGCGTCCAAACCCGGCCACGGTGCGCGCCCGGACCTGGAACACGTAGATGCTTCCTGGCTTGAGGCCACGGATGACCACTGTGTTGGTCTGGCTCCTGATAGTGGTGGAGTTATATTCTGATTGGTCCTAAGAGAAGAAGAACAGCATGTTCAATTTGTGCACATAAGTAATTACAGTCCAATTGCAAAGGCTAACAATTATGAAAGGCCACATAAAAAAATTACATACTAGGTTAAGATCTAGAACAAATGATACAACAGTGTCAGTGAGGACAGTGCTGACATTCAGGATGGTGGTTTTGAGACCCGAAAATGAACTCAACACAAGTTCAGAATGTGATTTGTTTTCTACTTTTAATGAGAATATTATTAACAGAATAAATGAAGTATGATCAGCAGCTATTTATAGGCAAATGATATTGTGACTAAGCACAAAATGCCCCAAACAGCATGTACAGTTAAAACATTATACTCAAACCTTGCCTTCTTTTTAATCCTACTGTACCTGAAGTGTCGGGAGCAGAAATGATACAGAAAAAAAACAGCAATCTCTACTCATCTCTACACTTATTTTTTACTACAGTAACCACAATAGAACTAATCTGAATAATTTGTTACCACAAAAAGCATAATGTTTGATAAAGCAGCGCAGCTCAAAGAGGCAGACATCCACCAGCTGCAGTAAAGAAGGTACATTTGGTGGCAGTTTCAGGTCAGGCGGCTTTTCTGAGTCGTGCCTTCTGATGATCAGAGCTGTGCCTCACTGCCATACTCCTCTCCAGAAGGCTGACAGGTCTGAGAACAGAGACTGAGACTCTTTTAGCTGCTCTCTTCAACCCACTGCTCAGCGCAGACTTCTGAGAAACAGCAGGGGCCGGGACAATTGTTTTGACAGGCCTCTCCAGCAGTGTCAGTAAAGGGAATTATATTCAAAAGTGGAACGGCTCAGCGTGTGGATGAAAGCTCAACAAATGCTGCATTTGCATATATGTGCGGGAGCACACGTGTACCTATGTGTGCGATTGGGTCTGCACCTCTCTGAATGGCTGTGTGCGTTTAAGTGATCAGTGCGCCTGAATCGATGCACGTTTTTGACTGCGAGTTTTCTTGTGAGAAAGTATGCTGATTCGGAGGAGCTTGCCCCTTGAATACTATTTTTACAGCCGTCAGCACACCATTGTTTCAACCGCAAGTCTCTGCGCATCAATCCCCAGGGTCCCCTCTGCAGAGCCGAGCGTGGTTTCCTTTCCCAGTGACTGACCGTGATTGTAATTGAAAGGGAATGAGCATAAGTTCTAAGCAATGTTCAGAAGCTCCATCTACATGCCTCCTAGGATGTGCTGTTATGCAAATGAGCGTGAGGAGATATTGTGAATTTAAATGTGCAACTAAACAAAGGAGTCAGTTTTTGCCACGAGCTCGTGGTTTATTTAGCTGCTAAGGGAGAAAAGGAAATGGAACTGATGTTTGTATGTATTAGTGAAAGCTTGATGTCACTGCATCAATGGTACCTTTTCATAATATTGTAGTTCATAGTCCAGGATGACTCCATTGGGCTGGTCAGGCTGGGACCAGGAGAGGGTGATGCTGTCCACTGAACGACTGACCTGGTGCATTATAGATACAGTGGATGGAGCTGTGAAGAGACGAGAGACAGTGTGTTAAGGATGAGGCAAATAACTCGCCAGCAGCTCCACAGTCACACACAGAGAACTTTATAGCATCTTTAATCCCACAGCCAAACACCGGGTTCTACAAAGGTGTAAGACGTAATGCCATAAAATTTATGTAATATACTGCAGTCTCCTTTTAGAGAGTCTCACGGCTGTGCACGCGCTGCAGGTTGGCAAGTCACAACACAGACTCAACCACATAAGCAGCCCCACGGGACTTCCCAACATCAACTGTGATTTTCATGTGATTAACAGGCGCTTGTCACACTGCTGATAACAGCTTCTGCAAATAATTCACTTTCAAATCACAGCAGAGCACCACATATTACATGTATGAAGTGCATTCTGCCGGCCACATAAACTAAACAAACAAAAAAGCGCGACATCACAAGAGCCACAAAAATGGTACACAAGCTTCTATGTCCTCTAACACTGTAATTGAATTTACTTCATGCATATTTCCTTGTAAATAACAGCTTAAACCATAGCAGTGGTTTTCCATTGGTCAAAGTGCATGTTTTTTTTAAAATTCATTTGAATTAAATTTTGTTGGATTATTAGGCAAACACAAGAATTACTTCACTCGTCGTCACTCATCATGGACTTTTTCTTTTGTTTTGAAAACTAAGTTAACAATGTTTTAAGGTTGGAGAGGCAAGTGGTCTTGGTCAGCAGCTACTGGTGAACAGCTACTGGTGAACAGCCACCTTTTTCAATGCAACAAACTGACGAATTAACGGTCAAATATTTTCAGCTTGTGTGCCTTCTATATTGGTATCAGTAAGATACTTTTTGACAGTTTATTATTAACATCTGAAGTTCGCAGCATCCTAAACTACACCATTAGCCTCTTTCCAGCAACGGCAGTCAAACAGACTGATAATGCAACTTCACAAAATGATGGATTACCTGACCAATCAAGTTTTAAGTCTCTGCAGTTGGATTTTTAAAGTACATTGAGACAAACCAGTCTCTTTCTAAAAACAAATTATATGCATTGGAGACTTTGTCAGCTGTAATGTGGAGTATACATTATTTATAGAATATTCAAACCCTTTAATCTTACTAAGCCATTCAGTCCCAAAAATTAGCTTGTTGTAGCTTGTTTTTTTGTTCTTTTTGTGAAACACTTGGCAACAATATTCCATGACTGATGATGATGTTGGTTCTGCCTATTCTTAAAACTGTGTCAAATTACTCAAGATTTTTTATTTATTTTTCTTTCGCATCGGAACAAGTGAAATAATTTCACCCCCACTGCTGAATTCTATTCACGCACTTTCAAGCAAACACAATGTTGAAACTCAGTGGTAGACTTGTCACATCATGGGTGGCCTCTTGCATAGCCCAGTGACCTACAACTTTGTACATTCTTTTTAGCACAACCAGAAGGTCAGGGGAGGGAGGGGTGGGGGTGTGATCACCTCAAGTCCTCCAACAACCATTAAGATTAGTTCAGGGTGCTGTTGGGTTAGTGTAAAGCTAAGAGAAGCCTCTGTGTGTTTGAAAGGGTAGGGGTGGGTTGGAGAGTCAGGGAAGGAGGGGTGCCGGGTAAGATTTATGGACACCAAGCCCCACGCTCATCCCCCTACAGGCCCGTGCTGCACACACACGCAGCCCTCAGCCAGCAGCTCAGTGGCTCCCCTGAGTCCCGGCAATAAAGACAGAAGTCTCTCCACCGGCACGCGTTCTCTATGGAAAATCCACCGACTGGAAAACTACAAGTGCCACGCCTCTATAATCTTAGAGGCTGCATGTGTGTGGTTTTTACGTCTCCTACATAACTTATCTATTTACCTGCAGTTCATGTAAAGAAATGCTCAGCATGTGATTATCAGGTAAGACACGTCTTTGCGGATACTGTCTTGAGGCAGGGCAGAAAATATAGTGCGTAAGTGACCACTGTGACTTAGAGCCTATGATAAAAAGTCCCTTTTATAACCTTACTCGTTCTCATCAGCTAATCAGCTAAGCCTCGCGTGCCCTCTGACCCAAACAGAAGCATCCATCTGAGGCTACAAATTATGATGTCTCATATAAACTGTGATGGTCAAGGGGCTGAGTATGTCCTCATGTGCTGCTGCCAGCAGATAATAAATAGATGTTCTGTATTTCATCTCAGCAAAGCACTTACACCGTGATGGCCTGTGACTCTGCAGCGCACATACATCATGCCTCTTTCCTGGAGCCGGAGGTACAATAATGTATACAGTACCCAGTCAGGACACCGGTCTCAGGAATCTCCTCCATCTCACTGCACTCACTAGTTTGTTTGCAGTCACAAGACGACAGCCTAATAAGGCAAACAGTTACTCTAAGGGGAACTCACGAGTATCCCATTACGGATGTACATATATTCAAGACTGCCACATGGCCCTTTCCTGCATAGCATTTCCATTAAACACACAGCACAGCCATGCCTAGTAACCTGATACAGGGTCAGAGAAACAAAGGCAGCTCATGTATTCATGTACAGAGGATGGACACATGCCAACATGAAAAAGCTGTTGGAGGAGAACACTGTGGTTTTCTTCCGCTATAGGACAACTTCCAGACAGCGGGGTGGCAGCCGCCACGTCTGGGGCTCGAAAAGCTGATAAGGGAGCGGCGTGACAGAAAACAAACGGAGGTTGAATTAAAGGAAGACCTGACTTATAGCGCCAAGGTAAAAAACTAAGTGTTGAAACATTTGGCTAGTAGAGCAAATAGCAGTCCAGCTGTGTTGCGTATTTCAAGTTAATTCAGTACACGCATTTTGAGCTAAGCTGACGTTCCACCAATTGACTGTGGAATGTGGTGGTATGCCAAGTCGACGTTTCATTGCAGGAAGGCCTACAGCACTGATCCACATATGAAAACCATTTTCGTACATCTAATTTATGTACTCCAAATCTACAAGTCTCCATTGTACTCCAAATCTTCCAGTGTACCTAGATTTTTTTTTCCCCCTACAACTTAATCTATAATTTAAAGGGTTGAGTAAATATTTGGTTTTCATCGTGTCAACATCATTCACTGAGTTATGCCACTAAATACATGTTTTAGTTGTTTCAAGTCATTTTCTTTGTTGTTACAATAATTATTTTTAAATCATGTGGATTGCACCCCATTTAAGACGATTAGAAATTAAAAACAAAGATGTAAGAAAGTTTCCCAGTCTTCCATACACTGCAAAGCCAACTCATCACAAACCATGTCAAGTCAGATCAATTTCTTCAAAGTGGGTGAGCTAGACTTTCACTGGATTCTTTATTTATAGGTTTTTTCTTCAATGAATGCTCTATTCATGTTCTTAAAGCTAATGAAGCGGATATAATGACAAAGACAGGGATTGTAAGTTTATGTAATTAAATTAGATGGCTGAATTGGAAAGATAAATGGCCTTGATGAATAAGTCTCTCACAGGAGTATTTTATGAGTTTCCCATGAACCGCAGAAGGAGTGAGAGAACAGACAGAGGAGTCTCAACCGTGAGGGGAGCTGATGATAATCCCAGCAGATAAAATATCTTTCATTTCTCCCGTCAAAACCAAAAAGGCTTGAAGTGCATCAGTGATGATGATCATTATGTTACATTTTCCCTGATGCAATTTAACATATTGGAGTTCGTTTGCACCACTTCAGTTCTGAACAGATTGTGTGTGAATGTTTTGATCTCAAACATTTCCAAGCCAGCAAATATCTCAATAATAATCAGAGTGACAAACAAATTCAATAGTGTTTGCTGGGTCTGTGGGAGGGGTCCGATTGTAACTTTCAATGCTGTATATCGCGTTGCTTAATTGGAAGAGGATGGGAGGCCCCAGCTGTTGTCACAGAATTAGGTTTCAGACCCCACATTATTACTCAGCCTGGGATCTGATATTAAAGACAGCACTTTGGAGTCTATTCTAGCATGAGCCTCTGGCCTCGGCCCAATGACACAGAAAACAAAGGCTCTGTTTTGCTCAGTATCTCTAATAGATGCTTTACTGTTATGTTTGAACACCTAGTGACTTCTCTAATCAATTAAAGATGGAGTTTACAGGGAAATTTCCACTCATTTAAATCCGAGCCGATTTAATGGGGCATGCTTTAAGGAACACACACACACACACACACACACAAGTGAGGCTTTCATTCAAGCTCATTAATTTATATCTCTGTTATCTTTTATTATACTGCACTCTTTTGGTGGGCTTCCCCACTCTCTCTTGAACCATGTCCTCGCTTTCAATGCTTGATTCCTAAGGTTTTCCCCCCCATTATTGATGGACATTTTCATTAAGCAAGGCTGCTGAAGAAAGACCACTGTGGAAGGATGGCAGCAGCAGGGGCTCAGTCATGAGTCTGTGTTCAAAACACTGTCATTGGACAGCCGTTCAGGAGTGGAGGGGTACTCCCGGACCTGAAGACACCCATAGTAACTGTTATATAAAGCCGTGTTCGGAGGAGCAGGACTGGAAAAATCACAGCAATCAAAATAACAGCTGATTTTCTGCAGCTGACTTATTTTATTGACAGCAAGAGATAACGCCACCTCATGATTTGATCCTCTTTTCTTTGGTTCCGTCTTTACAAGCAACAGAGCTTAGAAAAAAGGAAAAGAAATCTCCATTCGTTAGTACATGACTCATGCTTCTGAGAAAGTATATGTTTAGGGCCTTTTATCTGCATCTTCCTAACATCCAAATGTGTCTACAACCATGTGGCTCTGATTTGATTAGATGTTCTGGTGCAGAGAGCAATGCTATGATTTGGGGATGATGGGGGAGGCAGCGAGAACAGGTCAGGGCTCGTAAATCCCTTTTCCTTTTCATTGTAAAAATCAGTTTCCCCACAGCGCAATCTCTCCCAAAGGCCCCAAAACAGCTGGTCCTCTACCAGGCAGCCTCCCAAACAGGCTGCCACTGCTCCACTCTCTCCGACTGCCGTCCATTTATGAGCGGCGCATCGAGCCGTCTTAGAGGGAGAGGCCCATATTTGCATGTACTTTTAGCACACTGGCAGCCTGCCCTGTTTCCCCAGCTGCAAAGGATTGTGGGTTTTACATCTATAAAGACTTTCCAGTGTAGTAAAGCTACAAAAGTGAGATTTCAGTTCATCAAGCTTTAAACCATCTGTACTGGAAAAGATTGGGAACTATAATACACCCATATACACACCATAAGCTAATTCTAAAATAGGTACTTCAGGGGCTTGAAGAGTTTTCAGATGCTTGCAGAGGTTAGGGTTTAAATCTAAGCCAGCCCAGCAAATCTGCAGACGGGGGAGATGCAACCCAGATAAGTATGTGTGGAGACGATGCGGCAGAGGAAATGAGAGACAATTCTTTTGCAGCCACAGAGCTGACCGTCGTACAACCAAAGAAAAGCACAGTTCTTTAGTGATTGTCAGTACCTGACTATTTGAGTCATGTGGAGTTTTGAATTAACTTTCTTTGCTGCAGCTTTGAGAGCTGTTACTGAAAGAGGGACTTCCATTGAAAAAACAAATGATTCCTCAGTAGTTTAAGTAATGTTCACTCGGTGGTTTGTCTTAAAAGCAGCCAAAGCATCTAACAAGAACGTTGACTTTCAAAACACCAGGGACAATGATTGATATAAGCCCCAAACTTTATCATTCTACCCTTGACAAAGTCTGGTATTTTGTATTTAATAACTATATAATAGAATGTCATTGATAAACCAAACACAAATCACACATTCTTGTCAAAAAGTCATTTCAAATTCATTATAAAATTGTTTACTTGTTTTTGCACATTACTATTCCCCCTTAAAAAAAGGGGTGAAAACATATGTAATGTATATACATGCACATGTACACATTTCTGGTGCAATGTAAGACATTTTATAAAGAACGTAACAATATAGCTCAATTTCAAAACTCTATATTTTGCAAAGACACACAGATCATTTAGTCTCTCAAGGCCAATTTGGACTAAACAGACACAATGTTTGAGCCGTCGGCCGCAGGGATGTGGAATTGAGGGTTTTGACTCACACAGCTCTGGGGGAAACTGGACTCTGTTTAATCAGCAAGCTGCTTTTCTGCATTTAAACAACTTCCAAACTGGCATCTGCTGGGAGAAAAACTCCACAAACCACAGAATGCATGTCAATATCTTACCATGTCGGAGATGCGGAGAGTGGGCTTGCAGCCTTCTTTTTTCTCTGATTCGGTCAAATACGCAAAAATATTTTGTTTTATCGAGTTAATAGGTTCGTTGGTGGTGCAAAACAGAGTGGGATGCTGACCTGAGCAGAACAGAGCTGAATCGCTGATTCAAAAAGGAGTTTCATGGATCGACGTAACCTGCCAATGGCCAGTGCAACTACTGTCTACATAGCACAGTTCATGTATGTTAAGCCCTGGACCTCCTTAGAAATGTGGAACCACATGACCATTATTTGACTGTTATTTTAAGCAGTGCTTTGATTCACGCTGATTCACATTCAACAAAAAAAAAAAAAAAATCCTGTAAGAGAAACCCTGCCAGTGCAGTTTTACAACATACACAGTGTGGAAATTGCATGTAGCACATCTGCTCCAGTTCTGTTTCAACGCACAGCAATGACTTCTGGCTTAACATTGAAATCATGCTCATCTACACAGTATGAGGTTGCCGCAATGAGTGGCACACAATAGCAAGGATTATAAAAGATCATCTCCGCTTATAAAGTTCCTGACCCCAATTTACACATAAAACCTTGGAGAGGATGATGGTGGACGCAGATCGCATGAGCAGCGAGATGTATGCAAGTGAATCGAGGCTACATTAAAAAAAATGAGAGGTATTAGTGACATCTGAGTAGGAGCAGGGGATTGGGGGGAGAAGCAGCATGTCGGGTTCAAACCAGAAACTCCAGACAGTGGCAAGACAGTTGCTCAGACAATGACAACTCTGTTTTTCAGCTGCCTTAAAAGGAATACTAAAAGTCTATATGTCACCACAGGAATTTGAACTAGAGAGTGGTGTTTGGTCGAGTGTTTGGCAAAGAGAAAGGGAGAGAAAAGAAGAAGCTAAAAGACACAGAGAGGGGAGTGGCATTGTGTTTATCACAAATCCATTTACTTAATTAGTGAAGTTAACTCCATAAAGTTTATAGAAAAATGAATAAATTCAAAAACACATCGCTTATTGGGTTGTGACCCCTTTTTGCTTCATCACCTTCATTTATCATTTTTTCTTTTTAATTATTGCCATCATCATGTTCTTAGATGTAAAGAGTAAATAAATGACTGCATTAAAACATGGACAATTATTCAGGCATTTCAGTATACAGCTAATGCACTTAACAATAATTAATTGTATATTCACATTATGCTCCCTTTTTACAGCCCACTGGGCCAAAAGATCGTGCCCTTTTTAACCTAGATTTATATGCAGGCGATGTGCATACTCTATTACTCTCTCCCCTGCACAGGCTTAAACCTGCACATCACATCCTGAAGGAAGAGATCCACAAAATGTACACAGAGGAAGGAGAAGAAAAACACTACTACTGAATGATTTATGAACGAAGATCAATTAGTTAACTAATTTTGACAATCCATGTGCTAATTCTCCTCTGGGGACTTATAATTAAATTCATATTGCATGCACAGGTTATTTAAAGTCATCTGATAAACCCTCACTGTCAACCCTCCAAGCTACTTACCACACACTTTATCGCTGAGCTTATCGCACTCTCTCTGCAATATTGCTTGTCTGGAGGCTTCTTTGTAAGCAGGTTGCGCCGCATCAGCAGTAGCGTGAATGCGGTATATGTGTGGTTGGCTGGCTGACTACCAGAGCAGCCCTCTCTCTCAGGGCTCTGTCAATACTGAGTTCCAGGTGCACGCTGAGGCCTCCTGTCTGTCTGCCTGGCTGACCTACCCTGGCACCCACCATATGTGCCCTTCTTAACACCTTCTGTCACTGTCACACTTGCACATGTATACTGGTGGTCCCTGTCTGACTTCCTGTCGATCAGCCTCTTTATCTTTCAGTCTACATCTCTATCGCTCATTTTTTTTTTTTTACTGCTGATAATACAACAGCCTCAATTAGTCATTTTATTTAAAAAAAAAAAATACCTGCATATTTGTACAATACAGGCACAATTTATCTGTTGCTATAATCCTATTAATAATGACTGAAACTAACTTATTCATTTTAAATGGATTTCTTTGTCACAACTACACCTGCATACAGAGGTAAAATAGCTACTATTAAAAACAATCCTGCAGTTTTAATAAAGCACACAAGAACCTTTATGCAAGAGCCAACTCTACACTAGTTCTGTTACATAACTAGGATACATACCTAGACATATTAAAATGACTCTCCATGAGACAAAGGCAGATAATGAACCAGACAGCCATGTGATTCCCATGAATGAACCACTGAATCTCTACTTTTTTTTTTTTTCTAACCGGTGTAACTGTCCTAAAGTCAACAGTGGAGTAGTAGCTGGCCGGTGTATTGACACATTCTGGCAGTCCCACCTGGCTCTGCACCAGTGCTTTTCACACCACGGCCCAGTGGAGCAGCAGTCCCTGGTAGCTTGGTTACAGTAGACCTGGGCAATTTGGACAGTAATTAAGTCATAAATCTTCCCCAGACCATATGAAAGGGCTGCACCCGATTACACCTTCTCCCTCGGAGTAATGTGGTTCACTTCCACAATCAGCCGGTTCACCTGATAAGAAACCAATTCAGTCCCTCTGCTTCTCCATAGCATTAGCGGCAGACGACACGGCTCACCTTGAGTTAATGAAATGCCTAAACAAATATGTCCTCTGGAATCTAATATATCTAGCCACTATAGAACCCAATGCGGCATACGAACTGGGTATATGGAGATCTAATTTATCTGTTGTGCAATGCTGAATACTGATAGTTTGCATTCAGGTAGGAGATAATCTCTCTTCTATGCCCTGAAAGTGATGATTCAGCAGCTCTACAGTCACACTATTAGATAGCTAGTACCTGTTTGTGTCTTCATGATTTAAAGCAGTAGTCTCATTTGTATACAATAAGTGTACATTAGGTAGTTTGTAAGACATAAAAGACTCTGGCGGCTTCATACACACATGAATGACATACGGTGATGACTATAATTTCCGCCGCGGCCTTGCTTAATCGGAACCATTCCATTTAAATGTTACTGGCAGCTTAAACACATGGCTTGAATGGGCTCACCTGAAATCAAAGACATGCTGACGTGTGTGCAATATATATATATATATATATATACACACACACACTGTCCATGTTTGTGTGTGTGTTTGAAGCCTGTCTATCCAGCCATGTGTCTCAGACTGTGTGAAGACAGAATAGCAGGATGTAGTGCTGTGAAGTCTATTAAGACTGAATGACGTACTGCGTCTCAGCTGTCAGTAACATTTGATTAAACTTCATGGTGGAAATGTGGCTTCAGCAACAATTTTCACTTCATACAGTAATGAACAGAGGCCAACTAAGGTAAGGGGATGGAGAGAATAGGGGAGGGATGAGGGAAAATAAGTGTCTGTCTAAAATGGTAAATGTGCCCACTGAGATGACGCAAGTACTGGTGTCTTCTTCAAGCACATCTCACAGGGAGGGGAACTCTGGCATTTTCACTGAACAGAGTTAAACCTGTGACCTTAACGGCCACAAGACAACAGACTCAACAACCATGAAGTCACTCCAGTTGTTTCTAAACTGCAAAGTACTGCAATGCTGCTACATCATAAAGGGGAACAGATAGAAAACAGTTAGCAGGAAAAGCATGCAAAAAAAAAAAAGCTACAGTTTGTTTACAACGTTAATGAGAGAGAGGCAAAAACAAAAAACCCAATTAAAATGAATGAAAAAATATGTTAAGAGCTAAACGCTCACAGCTAGCTGCCATCTGCTCTCCATCTACTATTAACCATGACATAGTCAGTTTACCATAGGGTGAGTCAGACGGATACAAAGCTCTCAAAGAAAGCACAATAACAAAAAAACAATAAATTAAGGTTTCTTAGTTCAGTCACAGTTTATCTGTTGGCTCACATGCGCACTCATGAGTGCACTAACTTTAAAATAAATGAAGCACACCTGTTTTAAATCTCACTGACTGCAGACGATCTGCACCAACACCAACGCGTGGTATCACCAAAAGCAGGAGGGGACAGGAAATAGTTTAGGTAAGGTTGGAAACATACTTTATAGGAGCTAGCAGGGCTAGCAGGCTAACAGCGGCAGTCCACTAAGTTGCTAAACAGTGTTTTATCAAACATTTTACTGACATTAACCTCTGCTACTGTCATTAAACTCAGACTGCATAGTATAAGACTTCTTATACTGTGCAGTAACACAACAAGAATATTAAAAAAAAAAAATCAATACTTGATAAATCAATATTGACTGAATCATAACCCAGCGGGACACTAACAAAACCACACTAGGCTCTGTATCTAGTTGTATAACCTGTGGAATCAACTGATTGACTGAAACACTGGACTGAAAGTCAATTCAAAAGAGGGACAGAAGCAATGTTTTCAAAAGTACATATACAAACACGTGAAGAATACAGTCAATAAGTCTAAACCTCTAAGGATAAGGTGGGTGCTTCTCTATACCTTTCTACTGCTAGTAACTCAATATCAAAATGCACATAGGTTTTGCTCGTCTATCAATACTTTCCAACTCGCCTGCCCCGTCTGAAGCACTCAGCCCTAAGCTCATTCATTCCCACTGAAGAAGTAAATCTTTAAGAATAGGTCACAAATATAAGGAGTAATTCTGTATGTAGTTTTCTGTGGCACAGTATTTGAGAATACTGTACGTGTATACTGTATGTGAGACTGGTCTTGTCACCACTCTCTCACCTGTCAGACCCCGTTAAATCACTGGAACACCTCGAGACAGAAACTTTACGGTTTGCACCCTCGGCCCCTGACAGAAGGCACCTCTCTATCTCACCTCCTCCGCTCATTTAATGTCACGCAATGAGAAACATTTTATAGACAAAGTAAAGCCAAAGTAGATGACTTATTATTCTAAAAAAGGCTAGGAGGTACATTTCAAGGCATTTGCGTATTCAACACAATGCAAGTTTTGGGGAATTAGTCATATGCTTATAAAATGAGCTCAAATGCCATTCAGCACAGCATCTCCTTTTGTGTGGCATTACAGTGTGTAATCAAGCGCCGCATTTTCCAGGGCAATCACGTCCTTTATCACAGAGGAACTGTCGCCAACCACCTACAGAGTGGGAGGATAAGCCCTGTGGGTAATAGAGTGTGGTGGGTGCTTGATTGGGTATGGAGAGCGAGAAGTTTTGCTCACATCTCACACCACTCTCCACCTCTGCCCCCGCCCGCCGCAGCCCTTCACACCAACAAGTCATAGCTGAGGACGGCGGCCCTCGGAGACACACTTTCGCACCGCTCGCTTCCAATTTACTTATTTGTTGTTGTCGTGGAAACAGCACAAGCTCACTAAGGGGCGGATTAAGACACATATCTGTACACACAAAATTTCAAACTCCGGTTTTTGTTTTTCTCCATGTCGCGCTCTCACTCTCAGTGTAAGAGTGGGGCACAGAGCTGCCTGAGGTAATTAGGGGTGACATGATGTTTATGTAACCTCCAAGCCTCACAAACCAGATGCAATTATGGGCTCCTGGTCCCTGTGACCCCAGCCCTTTAGCGTAGCACCGCAAAACTGCAATCCCGTGTCCCAGGAGCGAGCCTGGTTTTGCAGGGTGATGGGAGAAAGTGGGAGGGTGGAGTGGGGGCAAGCAAGAGTTGAGTTCTTTTCACAGCTCCATCTGACGGGAGCTCTTGCTGCCTAATCTAAAGTGACGGGCACTTCAGTGGAGAGGGCGCAGAGCCCCCCAATTTCCGCCAGGACCCCTCGGCAGGGGAAGCAGAGTAGCCGAGGGTTGGGGTGGTAGACTTATTGTGGCCCAGTGAGACAGCATAGGGCAGGGGCCTCATTACAACGCTTAACTGCACTCACAGGCCCTCATTAACCCACCGTACCAGTGACTCAAATCAAAACAGACAATAAAAAGGGGTCGCCGTTTGAATAAAGGCCTCCATTTTAGTGTGGCTTAGAGTTTCAGCATTGTAACTGAGTGCTTTATGGAACTTTTACACAAACAGATTTCGGTAAACATTGACGTTTGTTACAGTGGGTCAATTTGGGCAAAAAAAAAAAAATCTCCTCTTAAATGTGTTCAAACAACTTATATACACTTCCTATTAAACTGCCTCCGCGCAGACATCCTCACATCTGGGAATTCCAGAGGAAAGTAATGAGAGAGTGAGAGTGTAGTTAAACAAAACCCAATATGTCCGCTTTAATATCAGCACAGTGCTTTAGGTAGCTCTGTCATAGCAGATTGCCCTCAGGTGAAGTGGTCTACTTGTAGAGTTTTCAGACTTAAAGTCATTTCAGGGAGATGGATGATGAGAGATGACAGGCACTTACGTATGTTGCCAATGGGATGCAAAGCAAAGCCAGTGCAAAGATAAAGCCCAGCCTGTATCCCAGCCCGCTCATCAGTGCTTGGGGGGCACAAAAAGCCTGGCACGCCAAATGATGCATTTCATAGACAATTAAAGGGCAAATCAATGCGGCTGACTTCAACAGAAATCACATAGTGGAAAGCATGCAAAGCTCCAATAGCTTCAGAAGACAGACTGAAGGACAGTTTGAGGTGTATGTGTAGAAAATCCTAAAAAAGGTTAAAAAAAAATGACCCCGGTCGCCAAGGGAACCTGTTTTTCATTAGACCTCTGAACACACAGGAATACTGGCCTCTAATCTTTGAAGTAGCATTTTAGTTTCCAAAGTAGTTCATATAAATATAAATATAAACTATGCTTACTTTATGCATATACTCCTGTTTTTAACTTTTTAAATGCAACTCTACAACTAAGTGGGTGGATGAGCGCGGAGCCGTAATCACTGAACAGTGGATGAAGTGGAGAGACAGCAGCTAGCCTGCTCTCAGCTCCACAGTCTGAAAAACATGATGATGAGGTCACACTGTAAAGACCAGCAGGCCATCACATTCTGTCTGTCACATCATCAACGGCACTCTCCTTCCCATTTCAGAGCCCTTAATCTGCATACATCACCATACAGGAGAGGAAAGAAACGGACTCAGCGGAGGTCTATGCACTGTGCATTATGTGCTTGTAGAGGAATGAGTGTGATGAAGAGGTACTGTACAGGGCATAAGCGACAAAGGAGCAGCACAGAAATAGCCATGGTGAAAAAAAGATGGAGAGAAGAGAAGAGAAGAGAAGAGAAGAGAAGAGAAGAGCACATGGTGGTAATATGAAGTGTAGAAAAAGACAGATGGGCCCACTTACCCGCCTGGTTAGTGGTAATGTTGACTGAGGCATACTGAGGGGAGTAGGGGCTCTGATCTGACACCCCGTTGACAGCCTGCACCTCAAACGTGTACTGTGTGTGGGCCAGCAGGTCGCTTATGTAGACCCGGGGTTCTGTCAGGCCCAGCTGACGGGGCAAAAACTGAACGTTGTCCCCACAGCGGGTGCAGCCTCCCCGGCCTCCACCGCAGCTCTTGCAGATGATGTTAAAGACGACATCCTCGCGGCCCCCTGAATCCCGAGGAGGCATCCACTCCAGCATCACAGAGGTTTCGTTCACGCTGGAGATGACGGTCTGCGGAGCTGAAGGGACAGCTGAAAGACACAAGAGAGATTCTAGAGTAAACACTCAAGTGATTTATCCAATACACAGATATTTTCTGAAGTAAGCTCTTTGATGAAATGATTACGTGTTAAGGAGATTGGCCCAAATTGAAGATGCATACTTATTCATTCCAATTCACCATACTGAAATAAACACTGTATATTCCTGTGAAACTGTTCCATGATACATTATATATTATTTGATTGCTATTTTACTTTTTGAATTTTCTAATCCAAGCCTGTATATGTATCTGTATTTATCATATTATAAGAAATTGGGACAAATCACAACCTAGAATTACCGCCTCATGGTTGAAAGCCAACCAATCAATATGCAGTTTACATCCATGTCTGTCCAGACTCATAATATTTATAGTAAAGACTTTGATTTAATTTAGTCATGCAGTGTATTTTGTCATTAGAGTAAGAATGCTTCAGTTATGTGGATTGTTGTGAGGTGTCCACCAAAATCTAATCAGTTCATTCTTGAGTCGAAGTGAATATTTGTGCCAAATCTGAAAAAAAAAACTTCTCAAGGGTGTTACTGAGTGTTACTGAGGCGCTACAGATAGTGTGTTCATTAGAATGGGAGGGAAAGATGTTTATTTTTTTGTTTAAAAAAAAAAAAAAAAAAAAGGTTCAACAATGACCCTGACTGACAATTTAGGTGAAATGGGTGTGGACTTTAGTCATAAATTTCAGTGCTGAAGATAAAATGCTATGAAATTGCTCTATAGTGGTGGTAGTGGATCCTGATGGTTTTTCTGGTGACTTCCAATTTTGTGTTGGAAGTTGTGTCCTTGATGACATAGAGGGCATTACTGCTAACTCTACTTAAATAACCCCAACACAGGAGGAGAGAAAATCCACAAGCTCACTAGAACACTATAGCCTTTTTGAGGTCTGAGCTGACGGCGTTCCAAGCTGGCAGTGCCTCTTCCCTCGGGATGCCCATTTACTCTCTCTCATTTTCCACGCTGGTGTCCACTTTGTCAAGTGTTTTCTTAACATCTATTCTGGACAATTTTCTCATGGAGCATCGTATAGAGTTCCTGCAGTGGAGAGAAACCTACTGTTTCTCCTGTTGGGACATTCTTAGCAGCTAGGCATTACTGGGTGGAAACTTTCCACATGCTGCTGCATGGTGAGTGACAGGCCAAACAAACAAACAATGAGAAGTGTTTATCTTCTACAGTCATGTGCACCTAATTATAGAAGACGTACCCTCCAGGACTAATGAGATAAACAACTCCACTCCGCCCACAACATCCTAAATCTGAATCGATCACTTCGTATTTAACCTCCTTTTAATTGGCAGCAATTAACACATCTCCGGTTCTGGAAGGAAGCCCATTGGAGTGCCCTTCTTGGTGTCTCTCATACATGGAGACATAACTCCTCCTTGGCACCTCCTTCCTGGGGAGGAGCCCCCCCCCCCATTAGCTGGCGGGCAGCTCCGATGGGCCCATTCGCTTGCTTTAATCAGGCCGGGCCCTGCTACGCTTAATACGGGTGACGTGACGCTGCTGCTTTCTCATTCACAACAGCTGCTCGACTCCCAGAGCCAGGCTTATGCAAATCTCTTTTGTTGGAAACCATCAAATCTTTTCCCTCCTCTCTCCCTTTCAACACGTAGAGAGGGAGAGTGAGGGAAAAAACTCGACCAAAAACGTTGAAAGGAGCTCTTCTTTTTTTTTCCCTCTCAGCCCAGTTTTGTTTTAGTTAGACCACACTCTATGCACTGACTCTCTGTCTTTCTCACATACACACAACCCCTCTCTCTCTCAAATTCCCTCTCCTCCTTCATCTCCAATCTACGTGTCTTTCCCTCACGCTTCACCCCCACCTCCCTCGCTCACTTTTTCTTTGGTCTATCCTTTCCGTCTCTTTCTGTCTCTCTCTCTCTCTCTCTCTCTCTCAACCTCGGTGTCAGCCTCAAATTCAAATTCAAATTCAAACAGCTTCATTGGCATGACAAGAGAGAGTCTCGTCTGGGCTCTTTCTCCGTGCCTGCCCTTCCACAAAGCTACGCGCCCTGGCCCAGTAACCTCTGCACTGGCTTGGAGTACGGGCTGTGTGATGTTGAGGAGGGGCGGCCGAGCCTTGTGTGTTGGGTCAGATCTGTGGACAGCCACACTATGGGCATGTCAGCGTCGTGTTAGCGCGAGGGACAGCTCTGACAGGGTGTCTCTGTTTGGAGTTACACAGCCTACCACTGTCCTTTGATCCTGGGGCTCCTCTGCTTGCGGGTGTGTAATGCCAATGTGTTTAAGAGTTCATATTTGAAATCAAAAGACTTTGTGAGTGTGTATTCATGTCTGTGTACTGTGTGTATTTGTGTGGAGAGGCGGCTAAGGTTCACATATAACAACGTTGGAACTATACACACTCGTGCAGGGCATCTGGAGGGGGTCTGAGTCGGTGCGATAGTATCCATTGCGGCAAACGCAGTTGATGGCGCCTTCGCTGGTGGTGCGGCTGTTGATGGGACACTGCATACAGGGCTCATCTCCTTGAGTTGGCTTGAAAAAGCCCGAGGGACAAGCTGAAAGACAGAGGAGGAGAAGTATAAGGATCAGGATAAAAATATAACATCTTTAAAAAAAATAAATAAAAGGAAACAATTTGTTTTTTTGCATTTTCATTGCATGACAGCAGAAACATTTAACCTCAGATACAATATAAAGGCTGTGAGGCTTCAACTAACAATTATTTTTTGATAAAGTGCTTAATCAGTTAGTCCATTCAATGTAAGAATACTGTGCCCAAAGAGATGTCTCTAACCTACTTCTTTGCTTCTAATCAACCATCCAAAACCCAAAGGAAGTGAATTTATGAAACACAAAAAATAAAAAAATAAATACATTTTCACTTTCACTTTTGTAGCAATTAATTGCTAATTGCTGACAAACCATTTGTGACTAAAATGATAGTATTACCATACAACAAGGAAGCAGTTTAATTTAACAGTCTGTATATGTACATTCGGTATGTGATTCTTGACACTTCAGTATTTCAAGTGATTTACTTTGAGATATTTGGTTGCATCGTGTGACACAAGAGAAGTCGTCAAGTGACCAGAAGTCAAAACAACCCAAAAAAAAAACAAAAAACAAAAAAAAAAACACCAGAGCCCAACATATGAATATATATCAGCGCAACCTGCCATATAAATACACACCAGTGAAGCCTTGCATGTGAGGAAACTCTCCGGGGAAATGGCAACATGGCAACATGTTGTAAGTTTGCTTTGAATTATTCACCATGCTCTAGTTGCCTGAGAAATCTCTGAAGTGCCCTGCTTTCTGTTAAGAGCCCTTTTAAAGGGCCTCTCTCTGGAAACCTGGGAGGAAAGTTACATTCATGATAAAGACGAAGATGAACACACACCGCAGTTGCCATTAAAGTCTGTGTTTCTGAGTCTGCCTGTGTTTGGGTGAATCACACGCTGTATAAGGGGTGAATCTGTTTGTGTGTTGCCATAAGCATCAGTCATTGCAGTGATAAACAACCTAACTTAGCTGTCTGTGAAATCCCCTTATCCTCTCCTGAGTCACATTCCGCCTAAACCTTCACTGCAAAAAAAAAAAAAAAACCTTTTCCAGCATTTGCTCCTGCCCCATGTCAAGAGCTTTTTTTTTTTTTCTATCTCGGGCCAAAGCAGCTACAGCTCTTGCTTCAGGTAATCCAGCTCCCACCTGCTCCACCGATAAAGTAGAAAATATAGAAGTGTTGAGACAGAGGTGTTGCAAGTACAGTAACATGAAAAATTCACACACGGGATGCAGTGCATATCTGAAGTTCAAAAGCCTCAGGTCTGTCAGTGCTGTTGTGGGTTTTTTTTTTTTAGTAACAGTGTAAAAAACACAAGAATTTTATTGAGTCTGATGAAAGGAAACAAAAAGAAGCTTTTACATCAATTTATGGTTGTTTTTCTTATATATTTTTTAGTATTTTTAAATTAAATGTGGCATTTTCACAGGAATGTTTATTCTTTTTTTTAAATCTAGTATCAAAGCTGATTTTGATTATTATAATTTTTTGTGCTTGTAATATCTACAGCAATTTGTCTCACTCATTATGGGAACAGTTTTTCCCATTTTCTATATGTTTCTAAAAACTTACTTGAACACGGCTGCAGTCTTCTACACTGCAAAGCAATAAAAAATACAGCCATTATTCCATTCTGAGGCTGTTTCAGCAATTACGGCTCGACTGCAGCATCTGGAATATGGAAACATCTGCAGCTGAAATTCCCATTTTAAATAGAGGGCAAATCACAGGGCAGAATTAGTCCGCGTCCAATCCCAGTGTTTATATTAGACAGACAGATCACTGTACTCAGAGACCCTACAGGCCAGGAATTAGTGCTCTTTTTCCCCTTGTAATTCAAAGTACATTACTCAGAGTCGTCACCTTCTAAATCTGCCCACTGTATAATGATCCCTGCAATTGTGACGATACAGACACTTAATAAAAGCAAAAAGCAGTGGGCAGAAGAAGGGGCATGTTCAGTATGTGATGCAACAGTAGTGTAAAATGTATTTTGCAAATAAATAAAACTTTTAATGCGATCATTACTGTGGAAAACGACAGATCACATTGGTCTAACTGCATCACCTATTCAAGAAGAGAGTTCAAGTGGTCCAATATGATCAGTCAAAGTATGAAATAACATGTAAGTGAATGTATGCTTTGAAATAGGAACACGCTTTTATTTTCACTGTGCCAGACAGCAGCATTTCAGTGTGTTTGTGTGTGGTTTGTTTTTTTGTAATCACAAATATCTGTGGCAATGAGAGTTATTCCAAAATAAAACACAACAAAAAGAAAAGTAATCTTAAATATCTCTTCACTGAGTATTAGCTTTGACATGTTTTTCTTCTCCCATGATTGATGGGGGAAAAGGTTTTGGGTATAGAGCGAAACATGAGGCCTGGACATTCACACTGCCAGTCAACAGGCTCTGTGAATGAGGCCCAGGCAACAGCTATGTGGGGAATCGGGACTGAACCTCTGCGGCACAGTGAGGTCTATGGGAGCGCGGCGCTCCGAGGAGCAACACTAAAGGAAACGGCATAAAGAGGTAGTGAAGGGCGGAAAGGAGAGAGGAGTGTAAAGATGGAAACAAAGAGACAAGAGGGGAGTAGGTGGGGAATGGCTGTGTTTGGGGAGTTTTTCAGCCTGGTAATTCAGCGTGTTACTGTGCCCACAGTGAATGTATGTGCTGCAACAGTATGCAGACTGTGCATAATAATCCGCACAATGACTCTTAAAAAAATCTGCACGGGGGGAATAGAGTTAAAAAAAAAAAAAAGAAAAGGGGGATGTGCTTCAATATTCCGACCTTGGATGGCACACTGGTGGGTAATGGAAATGTTCCCACCGACACCACAAACATCCACAGACACAATTCTCTCAGCTACTGTACGTCTGTTCAATTTAGTGAGAAAATCACTGAAGGAAAAATGTATGTGCTTTTACATTCATTGTGTCTGTTTATGTCAAAATCTAAATAGTTTCAGACCACCATAACTTGTGAATATCCGTTAATACTATCGATGGTTATTTGTGATTTATCTGCTGTTATTTCAGATACAAGATTCAGATTCACAAATACAAAATTCATTACAAAACAGCAAACACAACTATACACAAGTATTTACCAGAAACAGGTTCCACTCATTGCATTTCCCTCTGTGACAAAGCTGTCTCATCCGGCACCTCATAAACTTAAAGAATCCAGTTCAAGAGGACACAGTATTATATGTCTTGGCATGCCTCTCTGCCCTGCCACGGTCATTATTTTTTTGGGGAAATATTTGGGGAATTTCCACTTTATATCCAGATGACAGATTTTAAGAATTGCGAAGTTGTCTGGTGTCAGATGTAGAGAAGCAAAGATGTGGAGAGCAGTGATTAAAAAACAGATCAGAGCTTTAATTCCCTACCTCCCTGCCTGCCCAGATTGGTGCTGTTGAGCTGTTTGATCACCATCCTGGCAGTCTCGCTCAACATGCGGAAGCTAAAGGCTGTTTTTTTGGATGTTTCCCCCTAACTTCAGATATCCTTCTGGCAAGAAGAGTTAATTACTGTCAGAATATTCATTGACAACAGCTCCTCTGTTGTTCCCACTTCCTATACCTAAACTACAAAAAAAACAAAAACAAAAAAAACACACACACACTGCTAATAATATTATTAATATCATCAAGCAAACGTGCCACGTTTTGCCATTAGATCTCTGGGGACTGCGAACACAGATTCTGGAAGTGGGACAAACAATGAAATGTTTGTCAAGAACAAAAGCTACACAGAAAAGCTTTATGGGAATTTATAAACACTTCAAACTCAATTTAGTGGTAGCTGTGTCAAAAGGTCCAGATCACCTCAAATTGCTTCCAGAGACATGGCAGGATTATTCACTCGCAGATCTTATATTTGAAAAACAAGTGAAAACTTCTGCCAGCGGGCTGAGAGAGTTTTGTTTCCAATGTTGCCTGATCATTTAAAGACCAAGTATTACACTGCTTTTATCTAACACGGAGTCTTAAAACCCAATCTGAATAATACCCCCCCACTCCCCATCCCCTCACACACACACACACACACACACACACACACATTCCAAACCTCCGGCTGCTTGTGTCTGTCTTGTTTATGACTTTTAATAACATATAGTGACATAAAGGCTTTAATTATGGGTTTTCTGCTAGACTCACTGAATAAAAATAGGACTGCTTGAGATGTGAGAAGTCAGAACCAGGGTGCTTGTCAGTTTTTACAGCAGGTAATTTGCTGGTTGTTTCAAAGGTTTCCTGAATATTACAGCTGGAGAGATTTATAGCACAGTTAGGATGAGACCTGCAGCTAAAACCATCTGAATCCTACAAAGTCTGTGCATCTGTGCGTGAGTGTTCATGTGTGTGTGAGAGAAGAGGAACACACACAAAGAGAAAAGAAAGGCAAAGCGAGAGAGAGAGAGAGAGAGAGAGAGAGAGAGAGAGAGAAAGAGAGAAGCAGGGAGGGTTGTTTTCAGCAGCAATGCCGACGTGACCGGCCATACTGGAAACGCTCCCTGTGAATCTGGCTCCTCTGAC
>NW_019174664.1:1397169-1398865 GCF_002260705.1 Seriola dumerili
CACACACACACACACACACACACACACACACATTCCAAACCTCCGGCTGCTTGTGTCTGTCTTGTTTATGACTTTTAATAACATATAGTGACATAAAGGCTTTAATTATGGGTTTTCTGCTAGACTCACTGAATAAAAATAGGACTGCTTGAGATGTGAGAAGTCAGAACCAGGGTGCTTGTCAGTTTTTACAGCAGGTAATNCCCCCCCCCAACCCCAGCAGGCTCCTCTGAGACAGATTAGAAGCCAAAGTGAGCAGCAGATTAGCTGGAAATGTGGGACACCTGGGAAATGAGCTCCGAGGGCGCAGGCACCTCGGGCCCCCCCCCAACCCCAGCAGGCTCCTCTGAGACAGATTAGAAGCCAAAGTGAGCAGCAGATTAGCTGGAAATGTGGGACACCTGGGAAATGAGCTCCGAGGGCGCAGGCACCTCGGGAGGGCTCAGGCTCAAAGAACACACACATACAACACATGTACTGTACACACTCCCAGGAAACTTAAAAACACACAGGGCTCTGCGCCACACTGCTTCATACACACACACATGCAGAGAGAGAGAGAGAGAGAGAGAGAGAGAAGAGAAAGAGAGAAGCAGGGAGTGTTGTTTTCAGCAGCAATGCCGACGTGACCGGCCATACTGGAAACGCTCCCTGTGAATCTGGCTCCTCTGACCGAATCAGCAGTCGCACACAAACACAAACACACACACACACACACACACACACACACACAGCTCATAGAGAGTGGCCAAACAAAGACTGGGCATTTGACATTTCCATCATGGCTGCCTCGGCAGTGTTGTGCGATGTGCGATCACAACCAGACAATCAGCTGTCTGATACNAAGGCTCACCATCACAAGGTTTGGTATTTACAAGGACAAAAAGAAGTGTGGAGCACTGTTCAGAATGTCAGTCATGGCTAAAAATACTCCATAAGGGAAATATTAGTCATGTAACAACTGGTGTTAACTAATTTCCCACTAACTGACCTTATTTCTCATTATCTCCTTAACTTTGGCCAAAAATAACACATGTGAGTGACACGGCATAGACTCACACGTTTTCCGCTTTAGCAACTTTACACACATTTTCACAGAATTATACTATCGTTATCATAAAAACATGGAAGTTGTAGCTCGGAATAGAATTATACTTTAAGTATCATTAGCAAAATTTGCACACACATACACATGCATGCATGCAATGAACAATTTCTTCCATTATCAATGACTCTGAACATTATTTTTTGATTCATCTACTTATCTTTAGTCCATAAAGATGTCAGAAAAAAACTCAACATGAAGTGTTCAAACAGCGTGTCTTGCCCGACCAGCTGTTCAAAACCCAAAGATATTCAATATACAAGGATTTAAACNAGGAAAAAGTGCTTAAAGCAGTGAAAATGGCCAGCGTCAGAGGGATTGTGTGTGTGCTGGGTATTTCCCTGTATTCCATTGTGACCAAAGAGGCCGCTACAGTGAGCCACGTACAAGTTTGGAGCTCTATTTGCTTTGGTGCTGCCTGTAAAAACTATTTATATGAATCACTGCGGGGAGAGATCAGAGGCTATCGTAAAGAGATATGTTTCTTTTACAGGATGCAGCGCTGGTTCTCAGAGGAGGAAATTAGATTAAGACAACCTGTTAGCTTTAACAGCAGCTTTCTCATTACCTCCACCATCCTACAACCACAAC
>NW_019174664.1:1399284-1406982 GCF_002260705.1 Seriola dumerili
ACCCCAGCAGGCTCCTCTGAGACAGATTAGAAGCCAAAGTGAGCAGCAGATTAGCTGGAAATGTGGGACACCTGGGAAATGAGCTCCGAGGGCGCAGGCACCTCGGGAGGGCTCAGGCTCAAAGAACACACACATACAACACATGTACTGTACACACTCCCAGGAAACTTAAAAACACACAGGGCTCTGCGCCACACTGCTTCATACACACACACATGCAGAGAGAGAGAGAGAGAGAGAGAGAGAGAGAGCTCATTTAATTCCATCTTCTTCCGATACACATACATCAATGCATAAATAAGCAAAGGCCGTAAAGAGGAAAGCTGCTAATAAACCCTATCTGGCCACTGCCCAGAGGACAATTTCAGCTCATNTACCAGGAAACTTAAAAACACACAGGGCTCTGCGCCACACTGCTTCATACACACACACATGCAGAGAGAGAGAGAGAGAGAGAGAGAGAGAGAGCTCATTTAATTCCATCTTCTTCCGATACACATACATCAATGCATAAATAAGCAAAGGCCGTAAAGAGGAAAGCTGCTAATAAACCCTATCTGGCCACTGCCCAGAGGACAATTTCAGCTCATACTGCAGGGGCTTAACCTCATATATGTGGCACATATACAAGGCTCACCATCACAAGGTTTGGTATTTACAAGGACAAAAAGAAGTGTGGAGCACTGTTCAGAATGTCAGTCATGGCTAAAAATACTCCATAAGGGAAATATTAGTCATGTAACAACTGGTGTTAACTAATTTCCCACTAACTGACCTTATTTCTCATTATCTCCTTAACTTTGGCCAAAAATAACACATGTGAGTGACACGGCATAGACTCACACGTTTTCCGCTTTAGCAACTTTACACACATTTTCACAGAATTATACTATCGTTATCATAAAAACATGGAAGTTGTAGCTCGGAATAGAATTATACTTTAAGTATCATTAGCAAAATTTGCACACACATACACATGCATGCATGCAATGAACAATTTCTTCCATTATCAATGACTCTGAACATTATTTTTTGATTCATCTACTTATCTTTAGTCCATAAAGATGTCAGAAAAAAACTCAACATGAAGTGTTCAAACAGCGTGTCTTGCCCGACCAGCTGTTCAAAACCCAAAGATATTCAATATACAAGGATTTAAACAGAGGAAAACTGCAACATTCACACTCAAGAGGCTGGGAATGGCATATTTCTTGATAAATGCCTTAGAAGATGAATCAATTAATTAATGTAGTGTTGATCAACCAGTCACTTCAACCATATGTCGACACTATGGTGTGTTACAGCGCATTGAAGTGCACGTACACACATCACACCAGCTCACTCCTCAAACCCTCTGCCTTTCTGGAGATGTGCGTCATTACCATGTGGCAAATGTTAGTTTCTTGATTCAAACAACGCTGGCAGAGTGGCTCTCTGTTCAAGACCACAACGCTCTCATGATGATCATCAGGTCATAAATACCAAAGGGAAAAAAAAAAAAAAAATCAGTGAAAACTATCTTAACCACAGTATTTCCATACTGTCTGATAACTACCATCTGTCAATAGAGGAGGAAACAGAGATGAAAGGGGAGTATCACTGGAGCCATGCATGCAGCACAGTAATAACGTCTGGAATTTTCACTGCGCTCCTTTTTTTTTTCTTCTTCTTCTTCTTTTTCCCATTTTTTTTTTTTTCAGCACAGGGGGAAAAAAAAAGAGGCACAAATGTGGAGTGGTGAAACTACAGGCATCTGAGCCAACACATATACGCACAGGGTAGGAATATGAACAAGGCTAGAGGGTGGGCCGTTGTGGGGAATAAAGCGGAAAGGGTCATTTCATGCAGGCAGATCACTTGACAGCTTGCTCTCCAGAGGATGGAGGGGTCCAATCAGGTTGCTGGCGGACCCCTTCGGTACACTGGGCTGCAGATGGCCGGGGTGTGGCAGGAGGCAGGCCCCTTTGTCGGCATTAATCTCCATTTAAGATGGCTTGTCAACCTTCAGGATCCACATCGCACTGGAACCAGCTACCTTGTGTTCCATTATTTGTAATGACAGATCATTACCCGAGCTTGAAAAAAAAAATATGTCACTTAATGCAGATAATGGTACATAATTTGAAATTATGGTGCAGTCCTCCCTAATCTGGCCACCAATTGAGCCTCTGTGCTCAGATGGGGTAAATAATTCAGTCAAATTGTGTGCCTTATCGCATATGGGTGGGAATTAGTAGATGTGCGCTTGGTGTTCAGTGGTTTCAAAATAGACTAATTCAAATTAATTCAGCTCAATAATTTTAAGAATTAATTGCTTTGCAGCCCAAATTTAGGATGACGTGGTTCAACTATATCATGTGTGTGTGTGTCTGGTGTGTGGTTGTGTGTGTGTGTGTGTGTGTGTGTGGTCGTGTGTTGTGTGCTTGTGTGTTGTGTGTGGTGTTTGCGACTGCTGATTCCAGTTCAGAGGAGCCAGATTCACAGGAGCGTTCCAGTATGGCCGTCAACGTCGGCATTGCTGCTGAGAAACACACCTCCCTGCTTCTCTCTTTCCTCTCTCTCTCTCTCTCTCTTCTCTCTCTCTCTCTCATCGCTTTGGCCTTTCTTTTCTCTTTGTTGTGTGGTTCACTCTTCTCTCACACACCACAGAATCAACTCACGACACAGATGCACAGACTTTGTAGTGATTCAGATGGTTTTAGCTGGGCAGGTCTCATCTAACTGTGCTATAAATCTACTCACAGCTGTAATATTCTCAGGAAAACCTTTGAAACACCAGCAAATACCTGCTGTAAAAAACTGACAAAGCCACCCCTGGTTCTGACTTCTCACATTCAAGCAGTCCTATTTTTATTCAGTGAGTCCTAGCAGAAAAAACCCAAATTAAAGCCTTGTATGTCCACTATATGCTTATTAAGTCATAAACAAGACAGACACAAGCAGCCGAGGTTTGGAATGTGTGTTGTGTGTGGTGTGTGTGTGTGTGTGACGGGGTGGGAGTGGGGGGTTATTATTCAGAATTGGTTTAAGACTCCCGTGTTAGATAAAAGCAGTTGTAATACTTGCGTCTTAAATGATCAGGCAACATTGGAAACAAAAACTCTCTCAGCCCGCTTGCAGAAGTTTTCATTGTTTTCAAATATAAATCTGCGAGTGAAATAAATCTGCCATGTCTCTGGAAGGCAATTGAGGTGATCTGGACTCTTTTGGACACAGCTACCACTAAATTGAGTTTGAAGTCGTTTTAAAATTTCCGCATAAAGCTTTTCTGTGTAACTTTTGTTCTTGAGACAAACATTTCATTGTTTGTCCGCACTTCACAGAAATCTGTGTTCGCATCAGTCCACCAGAGATCTTAATGGCAAACGTGGCACGTTTGCTTTTGATGAATATTAATAATATTATTAGCAGATTGTGTGTGTTTTTTTCTTATTTTTGTTTTTTTTGTAGTTTAGGTATAGGAAGTTGGGAACAACAGAGGAGCTTTGTCAATGAATATTCTGACAGTATTAACTCTTCTTGCCAGAAGGATATTCTAAGTTAGGGGGAAACATCCAAAAAAACGCCTTTAGCTTCCGCATGTTGAGCGAGGACTGCCAGGATGGTGTCAAACAGCTCAACAGCACTCAAATCTGGGCAGGCAGGGAGGTAGGGATTTAAAGCTCTGACTGTTTTCTATCACTGCTCTCCACACTTGCTTCTCTACATCTGACACAAGACAACTCGCAATTCTTAAAATCTGTCATCTGGATATAAAGTGAGAAATTCCCGCAAATATTTCCCCAAAAAATAATGAGCCGTGGCAGGGCAGAAGAAGGCATGCCAAGACATATTAATACTGTGTCCATCTTGAACTGGATTCTTTAAGTTTATATGAAGGTCCGGATGAGACAGCTTTGTACAGAGGGTTAGAATGCAATGAGTGGAACCTGTTTCTGGTAAATACGTGTGTATAGTTTTGTTTGCTGTTTGTAATGTAATTTTGTATTTGAATCTGAATGCTTGTATCTGAAATAACACAGATAAATCACAAATAACCATCGATAGTATTAACGGATATTCACAAGTTATGGTGGGTTCTGAAACTAGTTTAGATTTTTGACATAAACAGACCACAATGAATGAAAAGCACATACAATTTTTCCTTCAGTGATTTTCTCACTAAATTGAACAGACGTACAGTAGCTGAGAGAATTGTGTCTGTGGAGTTGTGGTTGTCGTGGGAACATTTTCCATACAACCCAGTGTGCCAATCCAAGGTCGGAATATTGAAAGCAGCATCCCCTTTTCTTTTTTTTTTTTTAACTCTATTCCCCCGTGCAGATTTTTTTAAGATCAATTGTGCGGATTATTATGCACAGTCTGCATACTGTGTGACAGCACAAATACATTCACTGTGGGCACAGAGTAACACGCTGAATTACCAGGCTGAAAAACCCCCAAACACCAGCCATTCCCCACCTAACTCCCCTCTTGTCTCTTTGTTTCCATCTTTACACTCCTCTCTCCTTTCCGCCCATTCACTACCTCATTTAAATGCCGTTTCTTTAGTGTTGCTCCTCGGAGCGCGCAGCTCCCATAGACCTCACTGTGCCGCAGAAGGTTCAGTCCCGATTCGCCACACTAGCTGTTGCCTGGGCCTCATTCACAGAAGCCTGTTTGACTGGCGAAGTGTGATATGTCCAGGCCTCTGGTTCGCTCTATACCCAACCTTTTTTTCCCCATCAATCATGGGAGTAGAAAAAACATGTCAAAGCTAATACTCAGTGAAGAGAATATTTAAGAATTACTTTTCTTTTTGTTGTGTTTTATTTTGGAATAACTCTCATTGCCTAGCAGATATTTGTTGATTATAAAAAAGCAAACCACACCACAAACACACATTGAATGCTGCTGTCTGGCACAGTGAAAATAAAGCGTTTCCTATTTCAAAAGATAGCAGTTCACTTACGTTATTCAATAACTTTGACTGTATCATTGGACCCACTGAACTCTCTTCTTGAATAGGTGATGCCAGTTAGACCAATTGTGATCTGGTCGTTTTTTCCACAGTAATGATCGCATTAAAATTTTTTATTTATTGTGCAAAATACATTTTTACACTACTGTTGCATCACATACTGAACATGCCCCTTCTTCTGCCCACTGCTTTTTGCTTTTATTAGTGTCCTGTATCGTCAACAGATTGCAGGGATCATTATACCAGTGGGCAGATTTTAGAAGTGACGACTCTGAGTTAATGTACTTGTTGAATTACAAAGGGGAAAAAGAGACTAATTCCCTGCGCCTGATAGGGTCATCTGAGATACAGTGATCTGTCTGTCTAAATATAAACACTGGGATTGGACGCGGATAATTCTGCCTGTGGAATTTGCCCCTCTAATTTAAAATGGGAATTTCAGCTGCAATGTTTCCATATTCCAGATTGCTGCAGTCGAGCCCGTAATTGTGATGGGGAAACAGCCTAGAATTGGAATAATGGCTGTATTTATTTAGCTTTGCAGTGTAGAAGACTGCAGCCCGTGTTCAAGTAAGTTTTTTAGAAACATATAAAAATGGGAAAAACTGTTCATAATATGAGTGAGACAAATTGCTGCTAGATATTACAAGCACAAAAAATTTATAATAATCAAAATCAGGCTTGATATAGATTAAAAAAAGAAATAGAAAAACATTCCTCTGTGAAAATGCCTACATTTAATTTAAAAATTCTACTAAAAAATATATAAGAAAAACAACCATAAATTTGATGTAAAAGTTCTTTTTGTTTCCTTTCATCAGACTCAATAAAATTCTTTGTGTTTTAACAACATGTTACTAAAAAAAAAAACCCACAACAGCAGCTGACAGACCCTGAGCTTTTTGAACTTCAAGTATATGCACTGGCATCCCGTGTGGTGAATTTTTTCATGTTACTGTACTTGCAACACCTCTGGTCCAACACATTCTATTATTTTCTTACCTTTATCGGTGGAGCAGGTGCGGAGCTGGATTACACTGAAGCAAGGAGCTGTAGCTGTTGGGCCGAGATAGAAAAAAAAAAAAGCTCTTTGACATGGTGCCAGGAGCAAATGCTTGGAAAAGTTTTTTTTTTTTTTTTGGCAGTGAAGAGTTTAGGCGGAATTGTGACTCAGGAGAAGGATAAGGGGGATTTCACAGACGCTAAGTTAGGTTTGTTTATCATCGCAATGACTGATTGCTTATGGCAACAACAGCAGAGCCAGATTCAACGCCTTATTACAGCGTGTGATTCACGCCAAACCAGGCAGAACTCAGAAACACAGACTTTAATGGCAACTGCGCGTGTGTGTTATCTTCGTCATTTATCATGAATGTAACGTTTCCTCCCAGGTTTCCAGAGAAGAGGCCTTTTAAAAAGGGCTCTTAACAGAAAGCAGGGCACTTCAAAGAGATTTCTCAGGCAACTAGAGGCATGGTGAATAATTCAAAGCAAACTTAACAACATGTTGCCCATGTTGCCATTTCCCGAGAGTTTCTCTACACATGCAAGCTTCTATGGTGCTGTATTATATGGCAGGTTGCGCTGAATATTAATATTGCATATGTTGGGCTCTTGGTGTTTTTTTTTGTTGTTTTTTTTTTTTGGCGTGTTTTGCTTCTGGTCACTTTGACGATTTTCTCTTGTGTCACACGATGACCAAATATACTCAAAGTAAATCAGCTTGAATAAGTCGAGATCAACCGAATTATCAGTCATTAAGACTTTTAATAAACTGCTTCCTTGTTGTATGTTGTATATACTATCATTTTAGTCACAAATAGGTTGTCAGCAATTTAGCAATTAATTGCTACAAAAGTGAAAGTGAAAATGTATTTATTTTTTTTATTTTTTTTGTGTTTTCATAAATTCACTCCGTTTGGTTGGATGGTTGATTAAAGCAAAAGAAGTAGGTTAGAGACATCTCTTTGGCACAGTATTCCTTACATTGAATGGACTATAACTATTAAGCACTTTATTCAAAAAAATAATTGGTTAGTTTGAAGGCCCTCACAGCCTTTAATTGTATCTTGAGGTTAAATGTTTCCTGCTTGTCATGCAATGAAAATGCAAAAAAACAAAATATGTTTTCCTTTATTTATTTTTTGTTTAAAGATGTTATATTTTTATCTATCACTTATACGTCTTCTCCTCCTCTGTCTTCAGCTTGTCCCTCGGGCTTTTTCAAAGCCAACTCAAGGAGATGACCCTGTATTGCAGTGTCCCATCAAACAGCCGCACCAACCAGCCGAAGCCCATCAACTGGGCTGTTTGCGCAATGCGATTACTATCGCACCGACTCAGGAACCCCCCTCAGATCTCCTGCCACGAGATGTGTATATTCCAACGTTGTTATATGTGAACCTTAGCCGCCTCTCCACACAAATACACACATGTACACAGACATGAATACAACTCACAAAAGTCTTTTGATGTTCAAATATGAACTCGTTAAAACACATTGCATTACAATACAACACCCCTGACAAGCCAGAGGGCCCAGGATCAAAGGAAGTGGTAGGCTGCTGTAACTCCAAACAGAGACACCCTGTCAGAGCTTGTCCTCGCGCTAACACGACGTCCGTGACATGGCCAGTAGGTGGCTGTCCACAGGAGTCTCGACCCGAACACCACAAGGCTCGGCCGTCCCTCTCTCAACATCACACAGAGCCCGTTACTCAGCCAGTGCAGGGTTACTG